>NW_027422736.1:0-147519 GCF_048934315.1 Petromyzon marinus
GGCGGTCCCGGGCGGTCCCGGCCGGTCCCGGGCGGTCCCGGGCAGTCCGGGGTGGTCCCGGGCAGTCCGGGGCGGTCCCGGGCAATCCGGGGCGGTCCCGGGCGGTCCCGGGCGGTCCCGGGCGGTCCGGGGCGGTCCGGGGCGGTCCTGGGCGGTCCCGGGCAGTCCCGGGCGGTCCCGGGCGGTCCCGGGCGGTCCTGGGCGGTCCCGGGCGGTCCCGGGCGGTCCGGGGTGGTCCGGGGCGGTCCCGGGCGGTCCCGGGCGGTCCCGGGCGGTCCGGGCGGTCCCGGGCGGTCCCGGGCGGTCCGGGGTGTTCCCGGGCGGTCAGGGGCGGTCCTGGGCGGTCGCGGGCGGTCCCGGGCGGTCCTGGGCGGTCCCGGGCGGTCCGGGGTGGTCCGGGGCGGTCCCGGGCGGTCCCGGGCGGTCCCGGGCGGTCCGGGCGGTCCCGGGCGGTCCCGGGCGGTCCGGGGTGTTCCCGGGCGGTCAGGGGCGGTCCTGGGCGGTCGCGGGCGGTCCCGGGCGGTCCGGGGCGGTCCCGGGCGGTCAGGGGCGGTCCTGGGCGGTCCCCGGCGGTCCAGGGCGGTCCCGGGCGGTCCCGGGCGGTCCGGGGTGGTCCGGGGCGGTCCCGGGGCGGTCCCGGGCGGTCCCGGGCGGTCCGGGCGGTCCCGGGCGGTCCGGGCGGTCCCGGGCGGTCCCGGGCGGTCCCGGGCGGTCCCGGGCGTTCCAGGGCGGTCCCGGGCGGTCCCGGGCGGTCCCGGGCGGTCCGGGCGGTCCCGGGCGGTCACGGGCGGTCCGGGCGGTCCCGGCCGGTCCCGGGCGGTCCTGGGCAGTCCGGGGTGGTCCCGGGCAGTCCGGGGCGGTCCCGGGCAATCCGGGGCGGTCCCGGGCGGTCCCGGGCGGTCCCGGGCGGTCCGGGGCGGTCCGGGGCGGTCCTGGGCGGTCCCGGGCAGTCCCGGGCGGTCCCGGGCGGTCCCGGGCGGTCCTGGGCGGTCCCGGGCGGTCCCGGGCGGTCCGGGGTGGTCCGGGGCGGTCCCGGGCGGTCCCGGGCGGTCCCGGGCGGTCCGGGCGGTCCCGGGCGGTCCCGGGCGGTCCGGGGTGTTCCCGGGCGGTCAGCGGCGGTCCTGGGCGGTCGCGGGCGGTCCCGGGCGGTCCTGGGCGGTCCCGGGCGGTCCGGGGTGGTCCGGGGCGGTCCCGGGCGGTCCCGGGCGGTCCCGGGCGGTCCGGGCGGTCCCGGGCGGTCCCGGGCGGTCCGGGGTGTTCCCGGGCGGTCAGGGGCGGTCCTGGGCGGTCGCGGGCGGTCCCGGGCGGTCCGGGGCGGTCCCGGGCGGTCAGGGGCGGTCCTGGGCGGTCCCCGGCGGTCCAGGGCGGTCCCGGGCGGTCCCGGGCGGTCCGGGGTGGTCCGGGGCGGTCCCGGGCGGTCCCGGGCGGTCCCGGGCGGTCCGGGCGGTCCCGGGCGGTCCCGGGCGGTCCGGGGTGTTCCCGGGCGGTCAGGGCGGTCCTGGGCGGTCGCGGGCGGTCCCGGGCGGTCCTGGGCGGTCCCGGGCGGTCCCGGGCGGTCCCGGGCGGTCCCAGGCGGTCCCGGGTGGTCCCTGGCAGTCCGTGGCGGTCCGGGGCGGTCCCGGTCGGTCCCGGGCGGTCCGGGGCGGTCCCGGGCGGTCCGCGGCGGTCCTGGGCGGTCCCGGGCGGTCCAGGGCGGTCCCGGGCGGTCCCGGGCGGTCCCGGGCGGTCCAGGGCGGTCCCGGGCGGTCCGGGGCAGTCCCGGGCGGTCCGGGGCGGTCCCGGGCGGTCCGGGGCGGTCCTGGGCGGTCCCGGGCGGTCCCGGGCGGTCCGGGCGTTCCAGGGCGGTCCCGGGCGGTCCCGGGCGGTCCCGGGCGGTCCCGGGCGGTCCCGGGCGGTCACGGGCGGTCCCGGGCGGTCCCGGCCGGTCCCGGGCGGTCCCGGGCAGTCCGGGGTGGTCCCGGGCAGTCCGGGGCGGTCCCGGGCAATCCGGGGCGGTCCCGGGCGGTCCCGGGCGGTCCCGGGCGGTCCGGGGCGGTCCGGGGCGGTCCGGGCGGTCCTGGGCGGTCCCGGGCAGTCCCGGGCGGTCCCGGGCGGTCCCGGGCGGTCCTGGGCGGTCCCGGGCAGTCCCGGGCGGTCCCGGGCGGTCCCGGGCGGTCCCGGGTGGTCCCGGGCGGTCCCGGCCGGTCCGGGGCGGTCTCGGGCGGTCAGGGGTGGTCCTGGGCGGTCCCCGGCGGTCCAGGGCGGTCCCGGGCGGTCCCGGGCGGTCCGGGGTGGTCCGGGGCGGTCCCGGGCGGTCCCGGGCGGTCCCGGGCGGTCCGGGCGGTCCCGGGCGGTCCCGGGCGGTCCGGGGTGTTCCCGGGCGGTCAGGGGCGGTCCTGGGCGGTCGCGGGCGGTCCCGGGCGGTCCTGGGCGGTCCCGGGCGGTCCCGGGCGGTCCCGGGCGGTCCCAGGCGGTCCCGGGTGGTCCCTGGCAGTCCGTGGCGGTCCGGGGCGGTCCCGGTCGGTCCCGGGCGGTCCGGGGCGGTCCCGGGCAGTCCCGGGCGGTCCCGGCCGGTCCGGGGCGGTCCCGGGCGGTCCGCGGCGGTCCTGGGCGGTCCCGGGCGGTCCGGGGCGGTCCTGGGCGGTCCCGGGCGGTCCCGGGCGGTCCCGGGCGTTCCAGGGCGGTCCCGGGCGGTCCCGGGCGGTCCCGGGCGGTCCCGGGCGGTCCCGGGCGGTCACGGGCGGTCCCGGGCGGTCCCGGCCGGTCCCGGGCGGTCCCGGGCAGTCCGGGGTGGTCCCGGGCAGTCCGGGGCGGTCCCGGGCAATCCGGGGCGGTCCCGGGCGGTCCCGGGCGGTCCCGGGCGGTCTGGGGCGGTCCGGGGCGGTCCTGGCGGTCCCGGGCAGTCCCGGGCGGTCCCCGGGCGGTCCCGGGCGGTCCTGGGCGGTCCCGGGCGGTCCCGGGCGGTCCGGGGTGGTCCGGGGCGGTCCCGGGCGGTCCCGGGCGGTCCCGGGCGGTCCGGGCGGTCCCGGGCGGTCCCGGGCGGTCCGGGGTGTTCCCGGGCGGTCAGGGGCGGTCCTGGGCGGTCGCGGGCGGTCCCGGGCGGTCCTGGGCGGTCCCGGGCGGTCCGGGGTGGTCCGGGGCGGTCCCGGGCGGTCCCGGGCGGTCCCGGGCGGTCCGGGCGGTCCCGGGCGGTCCCGGGCGGTCCGGGGTGTTCCCGGGCGGTCAGGGGCGGTCCTGGACGGTCGCGGGCGGTCCCGGGCGGTCCGGGGCGGTCCCGGGCGGTCAGGGGCGGTCCTGGGCGGTCCCCGGCGGTCCAGGGCGGTCCCGGGCGGTCCCGGGCGGTCCGGGGTGGTCCGGGGCGGTCCCGGGCGGTCCCGGGCGGTCCCGGGCGGTCCGGGCGGTCCCGGGCGGTCCCGGGCGGTCCGGGGTGTTCCCGGGCGGTCAGGGGCGGTCCTGGGCGGTCGCGGGCGGTCCCGGGCGGTCCTGGGCGGTCCCGGGCGGTCCCGGGCGGTCCCGGGCGGTCCCAGGCGGTCCCGGGTGGTCCCTGGCAGTCCGTGGCGGTCCGGGGCGGTCCCGGTCGGTCCCGGGCGGTCCGGGGCGGTCCCGGGCAGTCCCGGGCGGTCCCGGCCGGTCCGGGGCGGTCCCGGGCGGTCCGCGGCGGTCCTGGGCGGTCCCGGGCGGTCCAGGGCGGTCCCGGGCGGTCCCGGGCGGTCCCGGGCGGTCCAGGGCGGTCCCGGGCGGTCCGGGGCAGTCCCGGGCGGTCCGGGGCGGTCCCGGGCGGTCCGGGGCGGTCCTGGGCGGTCCCGGGCGGTCCCGGGCGGTCCCGGGCGTTCCAGGGCGGTCCCGGGCAGTCCCGGGCGGTCCCGGGCGGTCCCGGGCGGTCCCGGGCGGTCACGGGCGGTCCCGGGCGGTCCCGGCCGGTCCCGGGCGGTCCCGGGCAGTCCGGGGTGGTCCCGGGCAGTCCGGGGCGGTCCCGGGCGGTCCGGGGCGGTCCCGGGCGGTCCCGGGCGGTCCCGGGCGGTCCGGGGCGGTCCGGGGCGGTCCTGGGCGGTCCCGGGCAGTCCCGGGCGGTCCCGGGCGGTCCCGGGCGGTCCTGGGCGGTCCCGGGCAGTCCCGGGCGGTCCCGGGCGGTCCCGGGCGGTCCCGGGTGGTCCCGGGCGGTCCCGGCCGGTCCGGGGCGGTCCCGGGCGGTCCGGGGCGGTCCTGGGCGGTCCCCGGCGGTCCAGGGCGGTCCCGGGCGGTCCCGGGCGGTCCCGGGCGGTCCGGGGCAGTCCCGGGCGGTCCGGGGCAGTCCCGTGCGGTCCGGGGCGGTCCCGGGCGGTCCGGGGCGGTCCTGGGCGGTCCCGGGCGGTCCGGGGCGGTCCCGGGCGGTCCCGGGCGGTCCCGGGCGGTCCGGAGTGGTCCCGGGCGGTCCGGGGCAGTCCCGGGCGGTCCTTGGCGGTCCCGGGCGGTCCGGGGCGGTCCCGGGCGGTCCCGGACGGTCCCGAGCGGTCCCGGGCGGTCTCGGGCGATCCTGGGCGTCCCGGGCGGTCCCGGGCGGTTCCGGGCGGTCCCGGGCGTTCCGTCGCGGTCCGGGGCGGTCCCGGGCGGTCCCGGGCGGTCTGGGGCGGTCCTGGGCGGTCCCGGGCGGTCCCGGGCGGTCCGGGGCGGTCCAGGGCGGTCCGGGGCGGTCCCGGGCGGTCCGGGGAGGTCCCTGGCGGTCCGGGGCGGTCCCGGGCGGTCCGGGGCGGTCCTGGGCGGTCCGGGGCGGTCCCGGGCGGTTCGGGGCGGTCCCGGGTGGTCCCGGACGGTCCGGACGGTCCCGGGCGGTCCCGGGCGGTCCCGGGCGGTCCCTAGCGGTCCCGGGCGGCCCATGGCAGTCCGGGGCGGTCCCCGGGCAGTCCCGGGCGGTCCGGGGCGGTCCTGGGCGGTCCCGGGCGGTCCCCGGCGGTCCGGGGCGGTCCAGGGCGGTCCGGGGCGGTCCCGGGCGGTCCGGGGCGGTCCCGGGCGGTCCCGGGCGGTCCCGGGCGGTCCGGGCGGTCCGGGGCGGTCCTGGGCGGTCCCGGGCAGTCCCGGGCGGTCCCGGGCGGTCCCGGGCGGTCCTGGGCGGTCCCGGGCAGTCCCGGGCGGTCCCGGGCGGTCCCGGGCGGTCCCGGGTGGTCCCGGGCGGTCCCGGCCGGTCCGGGGCGGTCCCGGGCGGTCAGGGGCGGTCCTGGGCGGTCCCCGGCGGTCCAGGGCGGTCCCGGGCGGTCCCGGGCGGTCCGGGGTGGTCCGGGGCGGTCCCGGGCGGTCCCGGGCGGTCCCGGGCGGTCCGGGCGGTCCCGGGCGGTCCCGGGCGGTCCGGGGTGTTCCCGGGCGGTCCGGGGCGGTCCTGGGCGGTCGCGGGCGGTCCCGGGCGGTCCTGGGCGGTCCCGGGCGGTCCCGGGCGGTCCCGGGTGGTCCCAGGCGGTCCCGGGTGGTCCCTGGCAGTCCGTGGCGGTCCGGGGCGGTCCCGGTCGGTCCCGGGCGGTCCGGGGCGGTCCCGGGCAGTCCCGGGCGGTCCCGGCCGGTCCGGGGCGGTCCCGGGCGGTCCGCGGCGGTCCTGGGCGGTCCCGGGCGGTCCAGGGCGGTCCCGGGCGGTCCCGGGCGGTCCCGGGCGGTCCAGGGCGGTCCCGGGCGGTCCGGGGCAGTCCCGGGCGGTCCGGGGCGGTCCCGGGCGGTCCGGGGCGGTCCTGGGCGGTCCCGGGCGGTCCCGGGCGGTCCCGGGCGTTCCAGGGCGGTCCCGGGCAGTCCCGGGCGGTCCCGGGCGGTCCCGGGCGGTCCCGGGCGGTCACGGGCGGTCCCGGGCGGTCCCGGCCGGTCCCGGGCGGTCCCGGGCAGTCCGGGGTGGTCCCGGGCAGTCCGGGGCGGTCCCGGGCGGTCCGGGGCGGTCCCGGGCGGTCCCGGGCGGTCCCGGGCGGTCGGGGCGGTCCGGGGCGGGTCCTGGGCGGTCCCGGGCAGTCCCGGGCGGTCCCGGGCGGTCCCGGGCGGTCCTGGGCGGTCCCGGGCAGTCCCGGGCGGTCCCGGGCGGTCCCGGGCGGTCCCGGGTGGTCCCGGGCGGTCCCGGCCGGTCCGGGGCGGTCCCGGGCGGTCCGGGGCGGTCCTGGGCGGTCCCGGCGGTCCAGGGCGGTCCCGGGCGGTCCCGGGCGGTCCCGGGCGGTCCGGGGCAGTCCCGGGCGGTCCGGGGCAGTCCCGTGCGGTCCGGGGCGGTCCCGGGCGGTCCGGGGCGGTCCTGGGCGGTCCCGGGCGGTCAGGGCGGTCCCGGGCGGTCCCGGGCGGTCCCGGGCGGTCCGGAGTGGTCCCGGGCGGTCCGGGGCAGTCCCGGGCGGTCCTTGGCGGTCCCGGGCGGTCCGGGGCGGTCCCGGGCGGTCCCGGACGGTCCCGAGCGGTCCCGGGCGGTCCCGGGCGATCCTGGGCGTCCCGGGCGGTCCCGGGCGGTTCCGGGCGGTCCCGGGTGTTCCGTCGCGGTCCGGGGCGGTCCCGGGCGGTCCCGGGCGGTCTGGGGCGGTCCTGGGCGGTCCCGGGCGGTCCCGGGCGGTCCGGGGCGGTCCAGGGCGGTCCGGGGCGGTCCCGGGCGGTCCGGGGCGGTCCCTGGCGGTCCGGGGCGGTCCCGGGCGGTCCGGGGCGGTCCTGGGCGGTCCGGGGCGGTCCCGGGCGGTTCGGGGCGGTCCCGGGTGGTCCCGGACGGTCCGGACGGTCCCGGGCGGTCCCGGGCGGTCCCGGGCGGTCCCTAGCGGTCCCGGGCGGCCCATGGCAGTCCGGGGCGGTCCCGGGCAGTCCCGGGCGGTCCGGGGCGGTCCTGGGCGGTCCCGGGCGGTCCCCGGCGGTCCGGGGCGGTCCAGGGCGGTCCTGGGCGGTCCCGGGCGGTCCGGGGCGGTCCCGGGCGGTCCCGGGCGGTCCCGGGCGGTCCGGAGTGGTCCCGGGCGGTCCGGGGCAGTCCCGGGCGGTCCTTGGCGGTCCCGGGCGGTCCGGGGCGGTCCCGGGCGGTCCCGGACGGTCCCGAGCGGTCCCGGCGGTCTCGGGCGATCCTGGGCGTCCCGGGCGGTCCCGGGCGGTTCCGGGCGGTCCCGGGCGTTCCGTCGCGGTCCGGGGCGGTCCCGGGCGGTCCCGGGCGGTCTGGGGCGGTCCTGGGCGGTCCGGGCGGTCCCGGGCGGTCCGGGGCGGTCCAGGGCGGTCCGGGGCGGTCCCGGGCGGTCCGGGGCGGTCCCTGGCGGTCCGGGGCGGTCCCGGGCGGTCCGGGGCGGTCCTGGGCGGTCCGGGGCGGTCCCGGGCGGTTCGGGGCGGTCCCGGGGACGGTCCGGACGGTCCCGGGCGGTCCCGGGCGGTCCCGGGCGGTCCCTAGCGGTCCCGGGCGGCCCATGGCAGTCCGGGGCGGTCCCGGGCAGTCCCGGGCGGTCCGGGGCGGTCCTGGGCGGTCCCGGGCGGTCCCCGGCGGTCCGGGGCGGTCCAGGGCGGTCCGGGGCGGTCCCGGGCGGTCCGGGGCGGTCCCGGGCGGTCCCGGGCGGTCCCGGGCGGTCCGGGGCGGTCCGGGGCGGTCCTGGGCGGTCCCGGGCAGTCCCGGGCGGTCCCGGGCGGTCCCGGGCGGTCCTGGGCGGTCCCGGGCAGTCCCGGGCGGTCCCGGGCGGTCCCGGGCGGTCCCGGGTGGTCCCGGGCGGTCCCGGCCGGTCCGGGGCGGTCCCGGGCGGTCAGGGGCGGTCCTGGGCGGTCCCCGGCGGTCCAGGGCGGTCCCGGGCGGTCCCGGGCGGTCCGGGGTGGTCCGGGGCGGTCCCGGGCGGTCCCGGGCGGTCCCGGGCGGTCCGGGCGGTCCCGGGCGGTCCCGGGCGGTCCGGGGTGTTCCCGGGCGGTCCGGGGCGGTCCTGGGCGGTCGCGGGCGGTCCCGGGCGGTCCTGGGCGGTCCCGGGCGGTCCCGGGCGGTCCCGGGTGGTCCCAGGCGGTCCCGGGTGGTCCCTGGCAGTCCGTGGCGGTCCGGGGCGGTCCCGGTCGGTCCCGGGCGGTCCGGGGCGGTCCCGGGCGGTCCGCGGGGTCCTGGGCGGTCCCGGGCGGTCCAGGGCGGTCCCGGGGCGGTCCCGGGCGGTCCCGGGCGGTCCAGGGCGGTCCCGGGCGGTCCGGGGCAGTCCCGGGCGGTCCGGGGCGGTCCCGGGCGGTCCGGGGCGGTCCTGGGCGGTCCCGGGCGGTCCCGGGCGGTCCCGGGCGTTCCAGGGCGGTCCCGGGCAGTCCCGGGCGGTCCCGGGCGGTCCCGGGCGGTCCCGGGCGGTCACGGGCGGTCCCGGGCGGTCCCGGCCGGTCCCGGGCGGTCCCGGGCAGTCGGGGTGGTCCCGGGCAGTCCGGGGCGGTCCCGGGCGGTCCGGGGCGGTCCCGGGCGGTCCCGGGCGGTCCCGGGCGGTCCGGGGCGGTCCGGGGCGGTCCTGGGCGGTCCCGGGCAGTCCCGGGCGGTCCCGGGCGGTCCCGGGCGGTCCTGGGCGGTCCCGGGCAGTCCCGGGCGGTCCCGGGCGGTCCCGGGCGGTCCCGGGTGGTCCCGGGCGGTCCCGGCCGGTCCGGGGCGGTCCCGGGCGGTCCGGGGCGGTCCTGGGCGGTCCCCGGCGGTCCCAGGGCGGTCCCGGGCGGTCCCGGGCGGTCCCGGGCGGTCCGGGGGCAGTCCCGGGCGGTCCGGGGCAGTCCCGTGCGGTCCGGGGCGGTCCCGGGCGGTCCGGGGCGGTCCTGGGCGGTCCCGGGCGGTCCGGGGCGGTCCCGGGCGGTCCCGGGCGGTCCCGGGCGGTCCGGAGTGGTCCCGGGCGGTCCGGGGCAGTCCCGGGCGGTCCTTGGCGGTCCCGGGCGGTCCGGGGCGGTCCCGGGCGGTCCCGGACGGTCCCGAGCGGTCCCGGGCGGTCCCGGGCGATCCTGGCGTCCCGGGCGGTCCCGGGCGGTTCCGGGCGGTCCCGGGTGTTCCGTCGCGGTCCGGGGCGGTCCCGGGCGGTCCCGGGCGGTCTGGGGCGGTCCTGGGCGGTCCCGGGCGGTCCCGGGCGGTCCGGGGCGGTCCAGGGCGGTCCGGGGCGGTCCCCGGGCGGTCCGGGGCGGTCCCTGGCGGTCCGGGGCGGTCCCGGGCGGTCCGGGGCGGTCCTGGGCGGTCCGGGGCGGTCCCGGGCGGTTCGGGGCGGTCCCGGGTGGTCCCGGACGGTCCGGACGGTCCCCGGGCGGTCCCGGGCGGTCCCGGGCGGTCCCTAGCGGTCCCGGGCGGCCCATGGCAGTCCGGGGCGGTCCCGGGCAGTCCCGGGCGGTCCGGGGCGGTCCTGGGCGGTCCCGGGCGGTCCCCGGCGGTCCGGGGCGGTCCAGGGCGGTCCGGGGCGGTCCCGGGCGGTCCGGGGCGGTCCCGGGCGGTCCAGGGCGGTCCCGGGCGGTCCGGGGTGGTCAGGGGCGGTCCGGGGCGGTCCCGGGCGGTCCGGGGCGGTCCCGGGCGGTCCCGTGCGGTCCCAGGCGGTCCCGGGCGGTCCCGGGCGGTCCGGGGCGGTCCAGGGCGGTCCGAGGCGGTCCCGGGCGGTCCGGGGCGGTCCCGGGCGGTCCAGGGCGGTCCCGGGCGGTCCGGGGTGGTCAGGGGCGGTCCGGGGCGGTCCCGGGCGGTCCGGGGCGGTCCCGGGCGGTCCCGTGCGGTCCCAGGCGGTCCCGGACGGTCCGGACGGTCCCGGGCGGTCCCGGGCGGTCCCGGGCGGTCCCGGGCGGTCCAGGGCGGTCCTGGGTGGTCCCGGGCGGTCCCGGGCGGTCCCGGGCGGTCCGGGGCGGTCCCGGGCGGTCCCGGGCGGTCACGGGCGGTCCCGGGCGGTCCCGGCCGGTCCCGGGCGGTCCCGGGCAGTCCGGGGTGGTCCCGAGCAGTCCCAGGGCGGTCCCGGGCGGTCCAGGGCGGTCCCGGGCGGTCCCGGGCGGTTCCGGGCGGTCCGGGCGGTCCCGGGCGGTCCCGGGCGGTCCCGGGCGGTCCCGGGCGGTCCGGGCGGTCCTGGGCGGTCCCGGGCGGTCCCGGGCGGTCCGTGGCGGTCCGGGGCGGTCCGGGGCGGTCCAGGGCAGTACCGGCCGGTCCGGGCAGTCCGGGGCGGTCCCGGGCGGTCCGGAGCGGTCCCAGGCGGTCCGGCCGGTCCCGGGCGGTCCGGGGCGGTCCCAGGCGGTCCGGGGCGGTCCCGGGCGGTCCGGGGCGGTCCCGGGCGGTCCCGGGCGGTCCCGGGCGGTCCCGGGCGGTCCCGGACGGTTCCCGACGGTCCCGGGCGGTCCCGGGCGGTCCCGGGGCGGTCCTGAGCGTTCCAGGGCAGTCCCGGGCGGTCCCCGGGCTGTCCGGGGTGGTCCCGAGCAGTCCAGGGCGGTCCCGGGCGGTCCGGGGCGTCCCGGGCGGTCCCGGGCGGTTCCGGGCGGTCCGCGGCGGTCCCGGGCGGTCCCGGGCGGTCCCGGGCGGTCCCGGGCGGTCCCGGGCGGTCCTGGGCGGTCCCGGGCGGTCCCGGGCGGTCCGAGGCGGTCCGGGGCGGTCCGGGGCGGTCCGGGGCAGTACCGGCCGGTCCCGGGCAGTCCGGGGCGGTCCCGGGCGGTCCGGGGCAGTCCCAGGCGGTCCGGGCCGGTCCCGGGCGGTCCGGGGCGGTCCCAGGCGGTCCGGGGCGGTCCCGGGCGGTCCGGGGCGGTCCCGGGCGGTCCCGGGCGGTCCCGGGCGGTCCCAGGCGGTCCCGGACGGTCCCGACGGTCCCGGGCGGTCCCGGGCGGTCCCGGGCGGTCCCGAGCGTTCCAGGGCAGTCCCGGGCGGTCCAGGGCAGTCCCGGGCGGTCCCAGCCCGTCCCGGGCGGTCCGGGGCGGTCCCGGGCGGTCAGGGGCGGTCCTGGGCGGTCCCCGGCGGTCCAGGGCGGTCCCGGGCGGTCCCGGGCGGTCCCGGGCGGTCCGGGGTGGTCCGGGGGCGGTCCCGGGCGGTCCCGGGCGGTCCCGGGCGGTCCGGGCGGTCCCGGGCGGTCCCGGGCGGTCCGGGGTGTCCCGGGCGGTCCGGGGCGGTCCTGGGCGGTCGCGGGCGGTCCCGGGCGGTCCTGGGCGGTCCCGGGCGGTCCCGGGCGGTCCCGGGTGGTCCCAGGCGGTCCCGGGTGGTCCCTGGCAGTCCGTGGCGGTCCGGGGCGGTCCCGGTCGGTCCCGGGCGGTCCGGGGCGGTCCCGGGCAGTCCCGGGCGGTCCCGGCCGGTCCGGGGCGGTCCCGGGCGGTCCGCGGCGGTCCTGGGCGGTCCCGGGCGGTCCAGGGCGGTCCCGGGCGGTCCCGGGCGGTCCCGGGCGGTCCAGGGCGGTCCCGGGCGGTCCGGGGCAGTCCCGGGCGGTCCGGGGCGGTCCCGGGCGGTCCGGGCGGTCCTGGGCGGTCCCGGGCGGTCCCGGGCGGTCCCGGGCGTTCCAGGGCGGTCCCGGGCAGTCCCGGGCGGTCCCGGGCGGTCCCGGGCGGTCCCGGGCGGTCACGGGCGGTCCCGGGCGGTCCCGGCCGGTCCCGGGCGGTCCCGGGCAGTCCGGGGTGGTCCCGGGCAGTCCGGGGCGGTCCCGGGCGGTCCGGGGCGGTCCGGGGCGGTCCGGGGCAGTACCGGCCAGTCCCGGGCAGTCCGGGGCGGTCCCGGGCGGTCCGGGGCGGTCCCAGGCGGTCCGGGCCGGTCCCGGGCGGTCCGGGGCGGTCCCAGGCGGTCCGGGGCGGTCCCGGGCGGTCCCGGGCGGTCCCGGGCGGTCCCGGGCGGTCCCGGGCGGTCCCGGGCGGTCCCGGACGGTCCCGACGGTCCCGGGCGGTCCCGGGCGGTCCCGGGCGGTCCTGAGCGTTCCAGGGCAGTCCCGGGCGGTCCCGGGCTGTCCGGGGTGGTCCCGAGCAGTCCAGGGCGGTCCCGGGCGGTCCGGGGCGTCCCGGGCGGTCCCGGGCGGTTCCGGGCGGTCCGCGGCGGTCCCGGGCGGTCCCGGGCGGTCCCGGGCGGTCCCGGGCGGTCCCGGGCGGTCCTGGGCGGTCCCGGGCGGTCCCGGGCGGTCCGAGGCGGTCCGGGGCGGTCCGGGGCGGTCCGGGGCAGTACCGGCCGGTCCCGGGCAGTCCGGGGCGGTCCCGGGCGGTCCGGGGCAGTCCCAGGCGGTCCGGGCCGGTCCCGGGCGGTCCGGGGCGGTCCCAGGCGGTCCGGGGCGGTCCCGGGCGGTCCGGGGCGGTCCCGGGCGGTCCCGGGCGGTCCCGGGCGGTCCCAGGCGGTCCCGGACGGTCCCGACGGTCCCGGGCGGTCCCGGGCGGTCCCGGGCGGTCCCGAGCGTTCCAGGGCAGTCCCGGGCGGTCCAGGGCAGTCCCGGGCGGTCCCAGCCCGTCCCGGGCGGTCCGGGGCGGTCCCGGGCGGTCAGGGGCGGTCCTGGGCGGTCCCCGGCGGTCCAGGGCGGTCCCGGGCGGTCCCGGGCGGTCCCGGGCGGTCCGGGGTGGTCCGGGGCGGTCCCGGGCGGTCCCGGGCGGTCCCGGGCGGTCCGGGCGGTCCCGGGCGGTCCCGGGCGGTCCGGGGTGTTCCCGGGCGGTCCGGGGCGGTCCTGGGCGGTCGCGGGCGGTCCCGGGCGGTCCTGGGCGGTCCCGGGCGGTCCCGGGCGGTCCCGGGTGGTCCCAGGCGGTCCCGGGTGGTCCCTGGCAGTCCGTGGCGGTCCGGGGCGGTCCCGGTCGGTCCCGGGCGGTCCGGGGCGGTCCCGGGCAGTCCCGGGCGGTCCCGGCCGGTCCGGGGCGGTCCCGGGCGGTCCGCGGCGGTCCTGGGCGGTCCCGGGCGGTCCAGGGCGGTCCCGGGCGGTCCCGGGCGGTCCCGGGCGGTCCAGGGCGGTCCCGGGCGGTCCGGGGCAGTCCCGGGCGGTCCGGGGCGGTCCCGGGCGGTCCGGGGCGGTCCTGGGCGGTCCCGGGCGGTCCCGGGCGGTCCCGGGCGTTCCAGGGCGGTCCCGGGCAGTCCCGGGCGGTCCCGGGCGGTCCCGGGCGGTCCCGGGCGGTCACGGGCGGTCCCGGGCGGTCCCGGCCGGTCCCGGGCGGTCCCGGGCAGTCCGGGGTGGTCCCGGGCAGTCCGGGGCGGTCCCGGGCGGTCCGGGGCGGTCCCGGGCGGTCCCGGGCGGTCCCGGGCGGTCCGGGGCAGTCCGGGGCGGTCCTGGGCGGTCCCGGGCAGTCCCGGGCGGTCCCGGGCGGTCCCGGGCGGTCCTGGGCGGTCCCGGGCAGTCCCGGGCGGTCCCGGGCGGTCCCGGGCGGTCCCGGGTGGTCCCGGGCGGTCCCGGCCGGTCCGGGGCGGTCCCGGGCGGTCCGGGGCGGTCCTGGGCGGTCCCCGGCGGTCCAGGGCGGTCCCGGGCGGTCCCGGGCGGTCCCGGGCGGTCCGGGGCAGTCCCGGGCGGTCCGGGGCAGTCCCGTGCGGTCCGGGGCCGTCCCGGGCGGTCCGGGGCGGTCCTGGGCGGTCCCGGGCGGTCCGGGGCGGTCCCGGGCGGTCCCGGGCGGTCCCGGGCGGTCCGGAGTGGTCCCGGGCGGTCCGGGGCAGTCCCGGGCGGTCCTTGGCGGTCCCGGGCGGTCCGGGGCGGTCCCGGGCGGTCCCGGACGGTCCCGAGCGGTCCCGGGCGGTCCCGGGCGATCCTGGGCGTCCCGGGCGGTCCCGGGCGGTTCCGGGCGGTCCCGGGTGTTCCGTCGCGGTCCGGGGCGGTCCCGGGCGGTCCCGGGCGGTCTGGGGCGGTCCTGGGCGGTCCCGGGCGGTCCCGGGCGGTCCGGGGCGGTCCAGGGCGGTCCGGGGCGGTCCCGGGCGGTCCGGGGCGGTCCCTGGCGGTCCGGGGCGGTCCCGGGCGGTCCGGGGCGGTCCTGGGCGGTCCGGGGCGGTCCCGGGCGGTTCGGGGCGGTCCCGGGTGGTCCCGGACGGTCCGGACGGTCCCGGGCGGTCCCGGGCGGTCCCGGGCGGTCCCTAGCGGTCCCGGGCGGCCCATGGCAGTCCGGGGCGGTCCCGGGCAGTCCCGGGCGGTCCGGGGCGGTCCTGGGCGGTCCCGGGCGGTCCCCGGCGGTCCGGGGCGGTCCAGGGCGGTCCGGGGCGGTCCCGGGCGGTCCGGGGCGGTCCCGGGCGGTCCAGGGCGGTCCCGGGCGGTCCGGGGTGGTCAGGGGCGGTCCGGGGCGGTCCCGGGCGGTCCGGGGCGGTCCCGGGCGGTCCCGTGCGGTCCCAGGTGGTCCCGGGCGGTCCCGGGCGGTCCGGGGCGGTCCAGGGCGGTCCGAGGCGGTCCCGGGCGGTCCGGGGCGGTACCGGGCGGTCCAGGGCGGTCCCGGGCGGTCCGGGGTGGTCAGGGGCGGTCCGGGGCGGTCCCGGGCGGTCCGGGGCGGTCCCGGGCGGTCCCGTGCGGTCCCAGGCGGTCCCGGACGGTCCGGACGGTCCCGGGCGGTCCCGGGCGGTCCCGGGCGGTCCCGGGCGGTCCAGGGCGGTCCTGGGTGGTCCCGGGCGGTCCCGGGCGGTCCCGGGCGGTCCGGGGCGGTCCCGGGCGGTCCCGGGCGGTCACGGGCGGTCCCGGGCGGTCCCGGCCGGTCCCGGGCGGTCCCGGGCAGTCCGGGGTGGTCCCGAGCAGTCCAGGGCGGTCCCGGGCGGTCCGGGGCGGTCCCGGGCGGTCCCGGGCGGTTCCGGGCGGTCCGGGGCGGTCCCGGGCGGTCCCGGGCGGTCCCGGGCGGTCCCGGGCGGTCCCGGGCGGTCCTGGGCGGTCCCGGGCGGTCCCGGGCGGTCCGTGGCGGTCCGGGGCGGTCCGGGGCGGTCCGGGGCAGTACCGGCCGGTCCCGGGCAGTCCGGGGCGGTCCCGGGCGGTCCGGGGCGGTCCCAGGCGGTCCGGGCCGGTCCCGGGCGGTCCGGGGCGGTCCCAGGCGGTCCGGGGCGGTCCCGGGCGGTCCGGGGCGGTCCCGGGCGGTCCCGGGCGGTCCCGGGCGGTCCCGGGCGGTCCCGGACGGTCCCGACGGTCCCGGGCGGTCCCGGGCGGTCCCGGGCGGTCCTGAGCGTTCCAGGGCAGTCCCGGGCGGTCCCGGGCTGTCCGGGGTGGTCCCGAGCAGTCCAGGGCGGTCCCGGGCGGTCCGGGGCGGTCCCGGGCGGTCCCGGGCGGTTCCGGGCGGTCCGGGGCGGTCCCGGGCGGTCCCGGGCGGTCCCGGGCGGTCCCGGGCGGTCCCGGGCGGTCCTGGGCGGTCCCGGGCGGTCCCGGGCGGTCCGAGGCGGTCCGGGGCGGTCCGGGGCGGTCCGGGGCAGTACCGGCCGGTCCCGGGCAGTCCGGGGCGGTCCCGGGCGGTCCGGGGCAGTCCCAGGCGGTCCGGGCCGGTCCCGGGCGGTCCGGGGCGGTCCCAGGCGGTCCGGGGCGGTCCCGGGCGGTCCGGGGCGGTCCCGGGCGGTCCCGGGCGGTCCCGGGCGGTCCCAGGCGGTCCCGGACGGTCCCGACGGTCCCGGGCGGTCCCGGGCGGTCCCGGGCGGTCCCGAGCGTTCCAGGGCAGTCCCGGGCGGTCCAGGGCAGTCCCGGGCGGTCCCAGCCCGTCCCGGGCGGTCCCGGGCGGTCCCGGGCGGTCCCGGGCGGTCCCAGGCGGTCCCGGGCGGTCCGGGGCGGTCCCGGGCGGTCCCGGGCGGTCCCGGGTGGTCCCGGGCGGTCCCGGGCAGTCCCGGGCTGTCCCGGGCAGTCCCGGGCGGTCCGTGGCAATCCGGGGCGGTCCCGGGCGGTCCTGGACGGTTTGGGGCGGTCCTGGGCGGTCCGGGGCGGTCCCGGGCGGTCCGGGGCGTTCCGGGCGGTCTGGGGCGGTCCCGGGCGGTCCGGGGCGGTCCCGGGTGGTCCGGGGCGGTCCCGGGCGGTCCGGGGCGGTCCCGGGCGGTCCGGGCCGGTCCCGGGCGGTCCGGGGCGGTCCCAGGCGGTCCGGGGCGGTCCCGGGCGGTCCGGGGCGGTCCCGGGCGGTCCCGGGCGGTCCCGGGCGGTCCCGGGCGGTCCCGGACGGTCCCGACGGTCCCGGGCGGTCCCGGGCGGTCCCGGGCGGTCCCGAGCGTTCCAGGGCAGTCCCGGGCGGTCCAGGGCAGTCCCGGGCGGTCCCAGCCCGTCCCGGGCGGTCCCGGGCGGTCCCGGGCGGTCCCGGGCGGTCCCGGGTGGTCCGGGGCGGTCCTGGGCGGTCCGGGGAGGCCCCGGGCGGTCCGGGGCGGTCCCGGGCGGTCCCGGACGGTCCCGGGCGGTCCCGGGCGGTCCCGGGCGGTCCCGGGCGGTCGCGGGCGGTCCGGGGCGGTCCCGGGCGGTCCCGGGCGGTCCCGGGTGGTCCCGGGCGGTCCCGGGCAGTCCCGGGCTGTCCCGGGCAGTCCCGGGCGGTCCGTGGCAATCCGGGGCGGTCCCGAGCGGTCCCGGACGGTTTGGGGCGGTCCTGGGCGGTCCGGGGCGGTCCCGGGTGGTCCGGGGCGTCCCGGGCGGTCTGGGGCGGTCCCGGGCGGTCCGGGCAGTCCCGGGCGGTCCCGGGCGGTCCCGGGCGGTCCCGGGCAGTCCCGGGCGGTCCGGGGCGGTCCCGGGCGGTCCGGGGCAGGCGGTCCGGGGCGGTCCCGGGTGGTTCCGGGGCGGTCCTGGGCGGTCCCGGGCGGTCCGGGGCGGTCCCGGGCGGTCCCGGGCGGTCCCGGGCGGTCCGGGGCGGTCCCGGGCGGTCCGGGGCAGTCCCGGGCGGTCCGGGGCGGTCCCGGGCGGTCGGGTCGGTCCCGGGCGGTCCCGGGCAGTCCGGGGCGGTCCGGGGCCTTACCGGGCGGTCCCGGGCAGTCCGGGGCGGTCCCGGGCGGTCCGGGGCGGTCCCAGGCGGTCCAGGGCGGTCCCGGGCGGTCCGGGCGGTCCCAGGCGGTCCGGGGCGGTCCCGGGCGGTCCCGGGGCATCCCGGGCGGTCCCGGGCGGTCCCGGGTGGTCCCGGGCGGTCCCGGGCAGTCCCGGGCTGTCCCGGGCGGTCCCGGGCGGTCCGTGGCAATCCGGGGCGGTCCCGGGCGGTCCCGGGCGGTCTGGGGCGGTCCTGGGCGGTCCGGGGCGGTCCCGGGCGGTCCGGGGCGGTCCCGTGCGGTCCCGGGCGGTCCCGGACGGTCCGGACGGTCCCGGGCGGTCCCGGGCGGTCCGGGGCGGTCCCGGGCGGTCCGGGGCAGTCCCAGGCGGTCCGGGGCGGTCCCGGTCGGTCCGGGGCGGTCCTGGGCGGTCCCGGGCAGTCCGGGGCGGTCCCGGGCGGTCCCGGGCGGTCCCGGGCGGTCCGGAGCGGTCCCGGGCGGTCCGGGGCAGTCCCGGGCGGTCCGGGGCGGTCCCGGGCGGTCCGGGTCGGTCCCGGGCGGTCCGGGGCGGTCCCGGGCGGTCCTGGGCAGTCCGGGGCGGTCCGGGGCGGTACCGGGCGGTCCCGGGCAGTACAGGGCGGTCCCGGGCGGTCCGGGGCGGTCGCAGGCGGTCCGGGGCAGTCCCGGGCGGTCGGGGCGGTCCCAGGCGGTCCGGGGCGGTCCCGGGCGGTCCGGGGCGGTCACGGGCAGTCTGGGGCGGTCCCGGGCGGTGCCGAGCGTTCCAGGGCAGTCCCGGGCGGTCCAGGGCAGTCCCGGGCGGTCCCGGGCCGTCCCGGGCGGTCCCGGGCGGTCCCGGGCGGTCCCGGGCGGTCCCGGGCAGTCCGGGGCGGTCCCAGGCGGTCCAGGGCGGTCCCAGGCGGTCCGGGGCGGTCCCGGGCGGTCCGGAGCGGTCCCAGGCGGTCCGGGGCGGTCCCGGGCGGTCCGGGGCGGTCCCGGGCAGTCTGCGGCGGTCCCGGGCGGTCCCGAGCGTTCCAGGGCAGTCCCGGGCGGTCCAGGGCAGTCCCGGGCGGTCCCGGGCCGTCCCGGGCGGTCGCGGGCGGTCCCGGGCGGTCCCGGGCGGTCCCGGGCGGTCCGGGGCGGTCCCGAGCGGTCCTGGGCGGTCCCGGGTGGTCCCGGGCGGTCCCGGGCAGTCCCGGGCGGTCCCGGGCGGTCCCGGGCGGTCCGTGGCAATCCCCGGCGGTCCCGGGCGGTCCCGGGTGGTACTGGGCGGTCCCGGGCGGTCCCGGGCGGTCCCGGGCGGTCCCGGACGGTCCCGGGCGGTCCCGGGCGGTCCCGGGCGGTCCGTGGCGGTCCGGGGTGGTCCCGGGCGGTCCCGGGCGGTCCGGGGCGGTCCCGGGCGGTCGTGGACAGTCCCGGCTGGTCCGGGGCTGTCCCGGGCAGTCCGGGGCGGTCCTGGGCGGTCAAGGGCGGTCCGGGGCGGTCCCGGGCGGTCTGGGGCGGTCCCGGGCGGTCCGGGGCAGTCCCGGGCGGTCCGGGGCGGTCCCGGGCGGTCCGGGGCGGTCCTGGGCGGTCCCGGGCGGACCGGGGCGGTCCCGGGCGGTCCCGGACGGTCCCGGGCGGTCCGGGGCGGTCCCGGGCGGTCCGGGGCAGTCCCGGGCGGTCCGGGGCGGTCCCGGGCGGTCCGGGTCGGTCCCGGGCGGTCCGGGGCGGTCGCGGGCGGTCCCGGGCGGTCCGGGGCACAATGTCCCCCAGGCAATATGGCTGACTTGGAAGTCACCTATACAACATGGCAACCAGCACAATGTCCCCCAAGCAATATGGCTGACTTGGAAGTCACCTATACAACATGGCAACCAGCACAATGTCCCCCATGCAATATGGCTGACTTGGAAGTCACCTATAGAACATGGCCACCAGCACAATGTCTCCCATGCAATATGGCTGACTTGGAAGTCACCTATACAACATGGCAACCAGCACAATGTCCCCCATGTAATATGGCTGACTTGGAAGTCACCTATGCATTACAACCAGCACAATGTCCCCCATGCAATATGGCTGACTTGGAAGTCACCTACACAACACAACCAGCACAATGTCCCCCATGCAATATGGCTGACTTGGAAGTCACCTATACAACACAACCAGCACAATGTCCCCCATGCAATATGGTTGACTTGGAAGTCACCTATAGAACATGGCAACCAGCACAATGTCCCCCAAGCAATATTGCTGACTTGGAAGTCACCTATGCAACATGGCCACCAGCACAATGTCCCCCAAGCAATATGGCTCACTTGGAAGTCACCTATACAATACAACCAGCACAATGTCCCCCATGCAATATGGCTGACTTGGAAGTCACCTATACAATACAACCAGCACAATGTCCCCCATGCAATATGGCTGACTTGGAAGTCACCTATACAACACAACCAGCACAATGTCCCCCATGCAATATGGCTGACTTGGAAGTCACCTATACAACATGGCAACTAGCACAATGTCCCCGATGCAATATGGCTGACTTGGAAGTCACCTATACAACATGGCAACCAGCACAATGTCCCCCATGCAATATGGCTGACTTGGAAGTCACCTATACAAGACAACCAGCACAATGTCCCCATGTAATATGGCTGACTTGGAAGTCACCTATAGAACATGGCCACCAGCACAATGTCCCCCATGCAATATGGCTGACTTGGAAGTCACCTATACAACATGGCAACCAGCACAATGTCCCCCAAGCAATATCGCTCACTTGGAAGTCACCTATACAACATGGCAACCAGCACAATGTCCCCCATGCAATGTGGCTGACTTGGAAGTCACCTATAGAACATGGCCACCAGCACAATGTCCCCCATGCAACACGGCTGACTTGGAAGTCACCTATACAAGACAACCAGCACAATGTCCCCCAAGCAATATGGCTCACTTGGAAGTCACCTATACAACATGGCAACCAGCACAATGTCCCCCATGCAATATGGCTGTCTTGGAAGTCACCTATACAACATGGCAACCAGCACAATGTCCCCCAGGCAATATGGCTGACTTGGAAGTCACCTATACAACATGGCAACCAGCACAATGTCCCCCAAGCAATATGGCTGACTTGGAAGTCAACTATACAACATGGCAACCAGCACAATGTCCCCCATGCAATATGGCTGACTTGGAAGTCACTTATACAACATGGCAACCAGCACAATGTCCCCCATGCAATATGGCTGACTTGGAAGTCACCTATACAACATGGCAACCAGCACAATGTCCCCCATGCAATATGGCTGACTTGGAAGTGACCTATACAACATGGCCACCAGCACAATGTCCCCCATGCAATATGGCTGACTTGGAAGTCACCTATACAAGACAACCAGCACAATGTCCCCCATGCAATATGGCTGACTTGGAAGCCACCTATAGGACATGGCAACCAGCACAATGTCCCCAGAGCAATATGGCTGACTTGGAAGTCACCTATACAAGACAACCAGCACAATGTGCCAAATGCAATATGGCTGACTTGGAAGTCACCTATAGAACATGGCCACCAGCGCAATGTCCCCCATGCAATATGGCTGACTTGGAAGTCACCTATACAACATGGCAACCAGCACAATGTCACCCAAGCAATATGGCTGACTTGGAAGTCAACTATAGAACATGGCCACCAGCACAATGTCCCCCAAGCAATATGGCTGACTTGGAAGTCACCTACAGAACATGGCAACCAGCACAATGTCCCCCAAGCAATATGGCTGACTTGGAAATCACCTATACAAGACTACCAGCACAATGTCCCCCAAGCAATATGGCTGACTTGGAAGTCACCTACAGAACATGGCAACCAGCACAATGTCCCCCATGCAACACGGCTGACTTGGAAGTCACCTATACAAGACAACCAGCACAATGTCCCCCATGCAATATGGCTGACTTGGAAGTCACCTATACAACACAACCAGCACAATGTCCCCCAAGCAATATGGCTCACTTGGAAGTCACCTATACAACATGGCAACCAGCACAATGTCCCCCATGCAATATGGCTGACTTGGAAGTCACCTATACAATACAACCAGCACAATGTCCCCCAAGCAATATGGCTGACTTGGAAGTCACCTATAGAACATGGCCACCAGCACAATGTCCCCCATGAAATATGGCTGACTTGGAAGTCACCTATACAAGACAACCAGCACAATGTCCCCCATGCAATATGGCTGACTTGGAAGTCACCTATAGAACATGGCCACCAGCACAATGTCCCCCATGCAATATGGCTGACTTGGAAGTCACCTATAGAACATGGCAACCAGCACAATGTCCCAAAGCAATATGGCTGACTTGGAAGTCACCTATACAAGACAACCAGCACAATTTCCCCCATGCAATATGGCTGACTTGGAAGTCACCTATAGGACATGGCAACCAGCACAATGTCCCCCATGCAATATGGCTGACTTGGAAGTCACCTATACAACATGGCAACCAGCACAATGTCCCCCATGCAATATGGCTGACTTGGAAGTCACCTATACAACACAACCAGCACAATGTCCCCCATGCAATATGGCTGACTTGGAAGTCACCTATACAACATGGCAACCAGCACAATGTCCCCCATGCAATATGGCTGACTTGGAAGTGACCTATACAACATGGCCACCAGCACAATGTCCCCCATGCAATATGGCTGACTTGGAAGTCACCTATACAAGACAACCAGCACAATGTCCCCCATGCAATATGGCTGACTTGGAAGCCACCTATAGGACAAGGCAACCAGCACAATGTCCCCCAAGCAATATGGCTGACTTGGAAGTCACCTATACAAGACAACCAGCACAATGTGCCAAATGCAATATGGCTGACTTGGAAGTCACCTATAGAACATGGCCACCAGCGCAATGTCCCCCATGCAATATGGCTGACTTGGAAGTCACCTATACAACATGGCAACCAGCACAATGTCACCCAAGCAATATGGCTGACTTGGAAGTCAACTATAGAACATGGCCACCAGCACAATGTCCCCCAAGCAATATGGCTGACTTGGAAGTCACCTACAGAACATGGCAACCAGCACAATGTCCCCCAAGCAATATGGCTGACTTGGAAATCACCTATACAAGACAACCAGCACAATGTCCCCCATGCAACACGGCTGACTTTGAAGTCACCTATACAAGACAACCAGCACAATGTCCCCCATGCAATATGGCTGACTTGGAAGTCACCTATACAACACAACCAGCACAATGTCCCCCAAGCAATATGGCTCACTTGGAAGTCACCTATACAACATGGCAACCAGCACAATGTCCCCCATGCAATATGGCTGACTTGGAAGTCACCTATACAATACAACCAGCACAATGTCCCCCATGCAATATGGCTGACTTGGAAGTCACCTATACAAGACAACCAGCACAATGTCCCCCATGCAATATGGCTGACTTGGAAGTCACCTATAGAACATGGCCACCAGCACAATGTCCCCCATGCAATATGGCTGACTTGGAAGTCACCTATACAACATGGCAACCAGCACAATGTCCCCCAAGCAATATCGCTCACTTGGAAGTCACCTATACAACATGGCAACCAGCACAATGTCCCCCATGCAATGTGGCTGACTTGGAAGTCACCTATAGAACATGGCCACCAGCACAATGTCCCCCATGCAACACGGCTGACTTGGAAGTCACCTATACAAGACAACCAGCACAATGTCCCCCAAGCAATATGGCTCACTTGGAAGTCACCTATACAACATGGCAACCAGCACAATGTCCCCCATGCAATATGGCTGTCTTGGAAGTCACCTATACAACATGGCAACCAGCACAATGTCCCCCAGGCAATATGGCTGACTTGGAAGTCACCTATACAACATGGCAACCAGCACAATGTCCCCCAAGCAATATGGCTGACTTGGAAGTCAACTATACAACATGGCAACCAGCACAATGTCCCCCATGCAATATGGCTGACTTGGAAGTCACTTATACAACATGGCAACCAGCACAATGTCCCCCATGCAATATGGCTGACTTGGAAGTCACCTATACAACATGGCAACCAGCACAATGTCCCCCATGCAATATGGCTGACTTGGAAGTGACCTATACAACATGGCCACCAGCACAATGTCCCCCATGCAATATGGCTGACTTGGAAGTCACCTATACAAGACAACCAGCACAATGTCCCCCATGCAATATGGCTGACTTGGAAGCCACCTATAGGACATGGCAACCAGCACAATGTCCCCCAAGCAATATGGCTGACTTGGAAGTCACCTATACAAGACAACCAGCACAATGTGCCAAATGCAATATGGCTGACTTGGAAGTCACCTATAGAACATGGCCACCAGCGCAATGTCCCCCATGCAATATGGCTGACTTGGAAGTCACCTATACAACATGGCAACCAGCACAATGTCACCCAAGCAATATGGCTGACTTGGAAGTCAACTATAGAACATGGCCACCAGCACAATGTCCCCCAAGCAATATGGCTGACTTGGAAGTCACCTACAGAACATGGCAACCAGCACAATGTCCCCCAAGCAATATGGCTGACTTGGAAATCACCTATACAAGACTACCAGCACAATGTCCCCCAAGCAATATGGCTGACTTGGAAGTCACCTACAGAACATGGCAACCAGCACAATGTCCCCCATGCAACACGGCTGACTTGGAAGTCACCTATACAAGACAACCAGCACAATGTCCCCCATGCAATATGGCTGACTTGGAAGTCACCTATACAACACAACCAGCACAATGTCCCCCAAGCAATATGGCTCACTTGGAAGTCACCTATACAACATGGCAACCAGCACAATGTCCCCCATGCAATATGGCTGACTTGGAAGTCACCTATACAATACAACCAGCACAATGTCCCCCAAGCAATATGGCTGACTTGGAAGTCACCTATAGAACATGGCCACCAGCACAATGTCCCCCATGAAATATGGCTGACTTGGAAGTCACCTATACAAGACAACCAGCACAATGTCCCCCATGCAATATGGCTGACTTGGAAGTCACCTATAGAACATGGCCACCAGCACAATGTCCCCCATGCAATATGGCTGACTTGGAAGTCACCTATAGAACATGGCAACCAGCACAATGTCCCAAAGCAATATGGCTGACTTGGAAGTCACCTATACAAGACAACCAGCACAATTTCCCCCATGCAATATGGCTGACTTGGAAGTCACCTATAGGACATGGCAACCAGCACAATGTCCCCCATGCAATATGGCTGACTTGGAAGTCACCTATACAACATGGCAACCAGCACAATGTCCCCCATGCAATATGGCTGACTTGGAAGTCACCTATACAACACAACCAGCACAATGTCCCCCATGCAATATGGCTGACTTGGAAGTCACCTATACAACATGGCAACCAGCACAATGTCCCCCATGCAATATGGCTGACTTGGAAGTGACCTATACAACATGGCCACCAGCACAATGTCCCCCATGCAATATGGCTGACTTGGAAGTCACCTATACAAGACAACCAGCACAATGTCCCCCATGCAATATGGCTGACTTGGAAGCCACCTATAGGACAAGGCAACCAGCACAATGTCCCCCAAGCAATATGGCTGACTTGGAAGTCACCTATACAAGACAACCAGCACAATGTGCCAAATGCAATATGGCTGACTTGGAAGTCACCTATAGAACATGGCCACCAGCGCAATGTCCCCCATGCAATATGGCTGACTTGGAAGTCACCTATACAACATGGCAACCAGCACAATGTCACCCAAGCAATATGGCTGACTTGGAAGTCAACTATAGAACATGGCCACCAGCACAATGTCCCCCAAGCAATATGGCTGACTTGGAAGTCACCTACAGAACATGGCAACCAGCACAATGTCCCCCAAGCAATATGGCTGACTTGGAAATCACCTATACAAGACAACCAGCACAATGTCCCCCATGCAACACGGCTGACTTTGAAGTCACCTATACAAGACAACCAGCACAATGTCCCCCATGCAATATGGCTGACTTGGAAGTCACCTATACAACACAACCAGCACAATGTCCCCCAAGCAATATGGCTCACTTGGAAGTCACCTATACAACATGGCAACCAGCACAATGTCCCCCATGCAATATGGCTGACTTGGAAGTCACCTATACAATACAACCAGCACAATGTCCCCCAAGCAATATGGCTGACTTGGAAGTCACCTATAGAACATGGCCACCAGCACAATGTCCCCCATGCAATATGGCTGACTTGGAAGTCACCTATACAAGACAACCAGCACAATGTCCCCCATGCAATATGGCTGACTTGGAAGTCACCTATACAACATGGCAACCAGCACAATGTCCCCCATGCAATATGGCTGACTTGGAAGTGACCTATACAACATGGCCACCAGCACAATGTCCCCCATGCAATATGGCTGACTTGGAAGTCACCTATACAAGACAACCAGCACAATGTCCCCCATGCAATATGGCTGACTTGGAAGCCACCTATAGGACATGGCAACCAGCACAATGTCCCCCAAGCAATATGGCTGACTTGGAAGTCACCTATACAAGACAACCAGCACAATGTGCCAAATGCAATATGGCTGACTTGGAAGTCACCTATAGAACATGGCCACCAGCGCAATGTCCCCCATGCAATATGGCTGACTTGGAAGTCACCTATACAACATGGCAACCAGCACAATGTCACCCAAGCAATATGGCTGACTTGGAAGTCAACTATAGAACATGGCCACCAGCACAATGTCCCCCAAGCAATATGGCTGACTTGGAAGTCACCTACAGAACATGGCAACCAGCACAATGTCCCCCAAGCAATATGGCTGACTTGGAAATCACCTATACAAGACTACCAGCACAATGTCCCCCAAGCAATATGGCTGACTTGGAAGTCACCTACAGAACATGGCAACCAGCACAATGTCCCCCATGCAACACGGCTGACTTGGAAGTCACCTATACAAGACAACCAGCACAATGTCCTCCATGCAATATGGCTGACTTGGAAGTCACCTATACAACACAACCAGCACAATGTCCCCCAAGCAATATGGCTCACTTGGAAGTCACCTATACAACATGGCAACCAGCACAATGTCCCCCATGCAATATGGCTGACTTGGAAGTCACCTATACAATACAACCAGCACAATGTCCCCCAAGCAATATGGCTGACTTGGAAGTCACCTATAGAACATGGCCACCAGCACAATGTCCCCCATGAAATATGGCTGACTTGGAAGTCACCTATACAAGACAACCAGCACAATGTCCCCCATGCAATATGGCTGACTTGGAAGTCACCTATAGAACATGGCCACCAGCACAATGTCCCCCATGCAATATGGCTGACTTGGAAGTCACCTATAGAACATGGCAACCAGCACAATGTCCCAAAGCAATATGGCTGACTTGGAAGTCACCTATACAAGACAACCAGCACAATTTCCCCCATGCAATATGGCTGACTTGGAAGTCACCTATAGGACATGGCAACCAGCACAATGTCCCCCATGCAATATGGCTGACTTGGAAGTCACCTATACAACATGGCAACCAGCACAATGTCCCCCATGCAATATGGCTGACTTGGAAGTCACCTATACAACACAACCAGCACAATGTCCCCCATGCAATATGGCTGACTTGGAAGTCACCTATACAACATGGCAACCAGCACAATGTCCCCCATGCAATATGGCTGACTTGGAAGTGACCTATACAACATGGCCACCAGCACAATGTCCCCCATGCAATATGGCTGACTTGGAAGTCACCTATACAAGACAACCAGCACAATGTCCCCCATGCAATATGGCTGACTTGGAAGCCACCTATAGGACAAGGCAACCAGCACAATGTCCCCCAAGCAATATGGCTGACTTGGAAGTCACCTATACAAGACAACCAGCACAATGTGCCAAATGCAATATGGCTGACTTGGAAGTCACCTATAGAACATGGCCACCAGCGCAATGTCCCCCATGCAATATGGCTGACTTGGAAGTCACCTATACAACATGGCAACCAGCACAATGTCACCCAAGCAATATGGCTGACTTGGAAGTCAACTATAGAACATGGCCACCAGCACAATGTCCCCCAAGCAATATGGCTGACTTGGAAGTCACCTACAGAACATGGCAACCAGCACAATGTCCCCCAAGCAATATGGCTGACTTGGAAATCACCTATACAAGACAACCAGCACAATGTCCCCCATGCAACACGGCTGACTTTGAAGTCACCTATACAAGACAACCAGCACAATGTCCCCCATGCAATATGGCTGACTTGGAAGTCACCTATACAACACAACCAGCACAATGTCCCCCAAGCAATATGGCTCACTTGGAAGTCACCTATACAACATGGCAACCAGCACAATGTCCCCCATGCAATATGGCTGACTTGGAAGTCACCTATACAATACAACCAGCACAATGTCCCCCAAGCAATATGGCTGACTTGGAAGTCACCTATAGAACATGGCCACCAGCACAATGTCCCCCATGCAATATGGCTGACTTGGAAGTCACCTATACAAGACAACCAGCACAATGTCCCCCATGCAATATGGCTGACTTGGAAGTCACCTATAGAACATGGCCACCAGCACAATGTCCCCCATGCAATATGGCTGACTTGGAAGTCACCTATAGAATATGGCAACCAGCACAATGTCCCAAAGCAATATGGCTGACTTGGAAGTCACCTATACAAGACAACCAGCACAATTTCCCCCATGCAATATGGCTGACTTGGAAGTCACCTATAGGACATGGCAACCAGCACAATGTCCCCCATGCAATATGGCTGACTTGGAAGTCACCTATACAACATGGCAACCAGCACAATGTCCCCCATGTAATATGGCTGACTTGGAAGTCACCTATGCATTACAACCAGCACAATGTCCCCCATGCAATATGGCTGACTTGGAAGTCACCTATAGGACATGGCAACCAGCACAATGTCCCCCATGCAATATGGCTGACTTGGAAGTCACCTATACAACATGGCAACCAGCACAATGTCCCCCAAGCAATATGGCTGACTTGGAAGTCACCTACAGAACATGGCAACCAGCACAATGTCCCCCAAGCAATATGGCTGACTTGGAAATCACCTATACAAGACAACCAGCACAATGTCCCCCATGCAACACGGCTGACTTGGAAGTCACCTATACAAGACAACCAGCACAATGTCCCCCATGCAATATGGCTGACTTGGAAGTCACCTATACAACACAACCAGCACAATGTCCCCCAAGCAATATGGCTCACTTGGAAGTCACCTATACAACATGGCAACCAGCACAATGTCCCCCATGCAATATGGCTGACTTGGAAGTCACCTATACAATACAACCAGCACAATGTCCCCCAAGCAATATGGCTGACTTGGAAGTCACCTATAGAACATGGCCACCAGCACAATGTCCCCCATGCAATATGGCTGACTTGGAAGTCACCTATACAAGACAACCAGCACAATGTCCCCCATGCAATATGGCTGACTTGGAAGTCACCTATAGAACATGGCCACCAGCACAATGTCCCCCATGCAATATGGCTGACTTGGAAGTCACCTATAGAATATGGCAACCAGCACAATGTCCCAAAGCAATATGGCTGACTTGGAAGTCACCTATACAAGACAACCAGCACAATTTCCCCCATGCAATATGGCTGACTTGGAAGTCACCTATAGGACATGGCAACCAGCACAATGTCCCCCATGCAATATGGCTGACTTGGAAGTCACCTATACAACATGGCAACCAGCACAATGTCCCCCATGTAATATGGCTGACTTGGAAGTCACCTATGCATTACAACCAGCACAATGTCCCCCATGCAATATGGCTGACTTGGAAGTCACCTATACAACACAACCAGCACAATGTCCCCCATGCAATATGCCTGACTTGGAAGTCACCTATAGAACATGGCAACCAGCACAATGTCCCCCAAGCAATATTGCTGACTTGGAAGTCACCTATGCAACATGGCCACCAGCACAATGTCCCCCAAGCAATATGGCTCACTTGGAAGTCACCTATACAATACAACCAGCACAATGTCCCCCATGCAATATGGCTGACTTGGAAGCCACCTATACAAGACAACCAGCACAATGTGCCAAATGCAATATGGCTGACTTGGAAGTCACCTATAGAACATGGCCACCAGCACAATGTCCCCCATGCAATATGGCTGACTTGGAAGTCACCTATACAACATGGCAACCAGCACAATGTCACCCAAGCAATATGGCTGACTTGGAAGTCAACTATAGAACATGGCCACCAGCACAATGTCCCCCAAGCAATATGGCTGACTTGGAAGTCACCTACAGAACATGGCAACCAGCACAATGTCCCCCAAGCAATATGGCTGACTTGGAAATCACCTATACAAGACAACCAGCACAATGTCCCCCATGCAACACGGCTGACTTGGAAGTCACCTATACAAGACAACCAGCACAATGTCCCCCATGCAATATGGCTGACTTGGAAGTCACCTATACAACACAACCAGCACAATGTCCCCCAAGCAATATGGCTCACTTGGAAGTCACCTATACAACATGGCAACCAGCACAATGTCCCCCATGCAATATGGCTGACTTGGAAGTCACCTATACAATACAACCAGCACAATGTCCCCCAAGCAATATGGCTGACTTGGAAGTCACCTATAGAACATGGCCACCAGCACAATGTCCCCCATGCAATATGGCTGACTTGGAAGTCACCTATACAAGACAACCAGCACAATGTCCCCCATGCAATATGGCTGACTTGGAAGTCACCTATAGAACATGGCCACCAGCACAATGTCCCCCATGCAATATGGCTGACTTGGAAGTCACCTATAGAACATGGCAACCAGCACAATGTCCCAAAGCAATATGGCTGACTTGGAAGTCACCTATACAAGACAACCAGCACAATTTCCCCCATGCAATATGGCTGACTTGGAAGTCACCTATAGGACATGGCAACCAGCACAATGTCCCCCATGCAATATGGCTGACTTGGAAGTCACCTCTACAACATGGCAACCAGCACAATGTCCCCCATGTAATATGGCTGACTTGGAAGTCACCTATGCATTACAACCAGCACAATGTCCCCCATGCAATATGGCTGACTTGGAAGTCACCTATACAACACAACCAGCACAATGTCCCCCATGCAATATGGCTGACTTGGAAGTCACCTATACAACACAACCAGCACAATGTCCCCCATGCAATATGCCTGACTTGGAAGTCACCTATAGAACATGGCAACCAGCACAATGTCCCCCAAGCAATATTGCTGACTTGGAAGTCACCTATGCAACATGGCCACCAGCACAATGTCCCCCAAGCAATATGGCTCACTTGGAAGTCACCTATACAATACAACCAGCACAATGTCCCCCATGCAATATGGCTGACTTGGAAGTCACCTATACAATACAACCAGCACAATGTCCCCCATGCAATATGGCTGACTTGGAAGTCACCTATACAACACAACCAGCACAATGTCCCCCATGCAATATGGCTGACTTGGAAGTCACCTATACAACATGGCAACCAGCACAACGTCCCCCATGCAATATGGCTGACTTGGAAGTCACCTATACAACATGGCAACCAGCACAATGTCCCCCATGCAATATGGCTGACTTGGAAGTCACCTATACAAGACAACCAGCACAATGTCCCCATGTAATATGGCTGACTTGGAAGTCACCTATAGAACATGGCCACCAGCACAATGTCCCCCATGCAATATGGCTGACTTGGAAGTCACCTATACAACATGGCAACCAGCACAATGTCCCCCAAGCAATATGGCTGACTTGGAAGTCACCTATAGAACATGGCCACCAGCACAATGTCCCCCATGCAATATGGCTGACTTGGAAGTCAACTATACAACATGGCAACCAGCACAATGTCACCCAAGCAATATGACTGACTTGGAAGTCAACTATAGAACATGGCCACCAGCACAATGTCCCCCAAGCAATATGGCTGACTTGGAAGTCACCTACAGAACATGGCAACCAGCACAATGTCCCCCAAGCAATATGGCTGACTTGGAAATCACCTATACAAGACAACCAGCACAATGTCCCCCATGCAACACGGCTGACTTGGAAGTCACCTATACAAGACAACCAGCACAATGTCCCCCATGCAATATGGCTGACTTGGAAGTCACCTATACAACACAACCAGCACAATGTCCCCCAAGCAATATGGCTCACTTGGAAGTCACCTATACAACATGGCAACCAGCACAATGTCCCCCATGCAATATGGCTGACTTGGAAGTCACCTATACAATACAACCAGCACAATGTCCCCCAAGCAATATGGCTGACTTGGAAGTCACCTATAGAACATGGCCACCAGCACAATGTCCCCCATGCAATATGGCTGACTTGGAAGTCACCTATACAAGACAACCAGCACAATGTCCCCCATGCAATATGGCTGACTTGGAAGTCACCTATAGAACATGGCCACCAGCACAATGTCCCCCATGCAATATGGCTGACTTGGAAGTCACCTATAGAACATGGCAACCAGCACAATGTCCCAAAGCAATATGGCTGACTTGGAAGTCACCTATACAAGACAACCAGCACAATTTCCCCCATGCAATATGGCTGACTTGGAAGTCACCTATAGGACATGGCAACCAGCACAATGTCCCCCATGCAATATGGCTGACTTGGAAGTCACCTATACAACATGGCAACCAGCACAATGTCCCCCATGTAATATGGCTGACTTGGAAGTCACCTATGCATTACAACCAGCACAATGTCCCCCATGCAATATGGCTGACTTGGAAGTCACCTATACAACACAACCAGCACAATGTCCCCCATGCAATATGGCTGACTTGGAAGTCACCTATACAACACAACCAGCACAATGTCCCCCATGCAATATGCCTGACTTGGAAGTCACCTATAGAACATGGCAACCAGCACAATGTCCCCCAAGCAATATTGCTGACTTGGAAGTCACCTATGCAACATGGCCACCAGCACAATGTCCCCCAAGCAATATGGCTCACTTGGAAGTCACCTATACAATACAACCAGCACAATGTCCCCCATGCAATATGGCTGACTTGGAAGTCACCTATACAATACAACCAGCACAATGTCCCCCATGCAATATGGCTGACTTGGAAGTCACCTATACAACACAACCAGCACAATGTCCCCCATGCAATATGGCTGACTTGGAAGTCACCTATACAACATGGCAACCAGCACAACGTCCCCCATGCAATATGGCTGACTTGGAAGTCACCTATACAACATGGCAACCAGCACAATGTCCCCCATGCAATATGGCTGACTTGGAAGTCACCTATACAAGACAACCAGCACAATGTCCCCATGTAATATGGCTGACTTGGAAGTCACCTATAGAACATGGCCACTAGCACAATGTCCCCCATGCAATATGGCTGACTTGGAAGTCACCTATACAACATGGCAACCAGCACAATGTCCCCCAAGCAATATGGCTGACTTGGAAGTCAGCTATAGAACATGGCCACCAGCACAATGTCCCCCATGCAATATGGCTGACTTGGAAGTCAACTATACAACATGGCAACCAGCACAATGTCACCCAAGCAATATGGCTGACTTGGAAGTCAACTATAGAACATGGCCACCAGCACAATGTCCCCCAAGCAATATGGCTGACTTGGAAGTCACCTACAGAACATGGCAACCAGCACAATGTCCCCCATGCAACACGGCTGACTTGGAAGTCACCTATACAAGACAACCAGCACAATGTCCCCCATGCAATATGGCTGACTTGGAAGTCACCTATACAACACAACCAGCACAATGTCCCCCAAGCAATATGGCTCACTTGGAAGTCACCTATACAACATGGCAACCAGCACAATGTCCCCCATGCAATATGGCTGACTTGGAAGTCACCTATACAATACAACCAGCACAATGTCCCCCAAGCAATATGGCTGACTTGGAAGTCACCTATAGAACATGGCCACCAGCACAATGTCCCCCATGCAATATGGCTGACTTGGAAGTCACCTATACAAGACAACCAGCACAATGTCCCCCATGCAATATGGCTGACTTGGAAGTCACCTATAGAACATGGCCACCAGCACAATGTCCCCCATGCAATATGACTGACTTGGAAGTCACCTATAGAACATGGCAACCAGCACAATGTCCCAAAGCAATATGGCTAACTTGGAAGTCACCTATACAAGACAACCAGCACAATTTCCCCCATGCAATATGGCTGACTTGGAAGTCACCTATAGGACATGGCAACCAGCACAATGTCCCCCATGCAATATGGCTGACTTGGAAGTCACCTATACAACATGGCAACCAGCACAATGTCCCCCATGTAATATGGCTGACTTGGAAGTCACCTATGCATTACAACCAGCACAATGTCCCCCATGCAATATGGCTGACTTGGAAGTCACCTATACAACACAACCAGCACAATGTCCCCCATGCAATATGGCTGACTTGGAAGTCACCTATACAACACAACCAGCACAATGTCCCCCATGCAATATGCCTGACTTGGAAGTCACCTATAGAACATGGCAACCAGCACAATGTCCCCCAAGCAATATTGCTGACTTGGAAGTCACCTATGCAACATGGCCACCAGCACAATGTCCCCCAAGCAATATGGCTCACTTGGAAGTCACCTATACAATACAACCAGCACAATGTCCCCCATGCAATATGGCTGACTTGGAAGTCACCTATACAATACAACCAGCACAATGTCCCCCATGCAATATGGCTGACTTGGAAGTCACCTATACAACACAACCAGCACAATGTCCCCCATGCAATATGGCTGACTTGGAAGTCACCTATACAACATGGCAACCAGCACAACGTCCCCCATGCAATATGGCTGACTTGGAAGTCACCTATACAACATGGCAACCAGCACAATGTCCCCCATGCAATATGGCTGACTTGGAAGTCACCTATACAAGACAACCAGCACAATGTCCCCATGTAATATGGCTGACTTGGAAGTCACCTATAGAACATGGCCACTAGCACAATGTCCCCCATGCAATATGGCTGACTTGGAAGTCACCTATACAACATGGCAACCAGCACAATGTCCCCCAAGCAATATGGCTGACTTGGAAGTCAGCTATAGAACATGGCCACCAGCACAATGTCCCCCATGCAATATGGCTGACTTGGAAGTCAACTATACAACATGGCAACCAGCACAATGTCACCCAAGCAATATGGCTGACTTGGAAGTCAACTATAGAACATGGCCACCAGCACAATGTCCCCCAAGCAATATGGCTGACTTGGAAGTCACCTACAGAACATGGCAACCAGCACAATGTCCCCCATGCAACACGGCTGACTTGGAAGTCACCTATACAAGACAACCAGCACAATGTCCCCCATGCAATATGGCTGACTTGGAAGTCACCTATACAACACAACCAGCACAATGTCCCCCAAGCAATATGGCTCACTTGGAAGTCACCTATACAACATGGCAACCAGCACAATGTCCCCCATGCAATATGGCTGACTTGGAAGTCACCTATACAATACAACCAGCACAATGTCCCCCAAGCAATATGGCTGACTTGGAAGTCACCTATAGAACATGGCCACCAGCACAATGTCCCCCATGCAATATGGCTGACTTGGAAGTCACCTATACAAGACAACCAGCACAATGTCCCCCATGCAATATGGCTGACTTGGAAGTCACCTATAGAACATGGCCACCAGCACAATGTCCCCCATGCAATATGACTGACTTGGAAGTCACCTATAGAACATGGCAACCAGCACAATGTCCCAAAGCAATATGGCTGACTTGGAAGTCACCTATACAAGACAACCAGCACAATTTCCCCCATGCAATATGGCTGACTTGGAAGTCACCTATAGGACATGGCAACCAGCACAATGTCCCCCATGCAATATGGCTGACTTGGAAGTCACCTATACAACATGGCAACCAGCACAATGTCCCCCATGTAATATGGCTGACTTGGAAGTCACCTATGCATTACAACCAGCACAATGTCCCCCATGCAATATGGCTGACTTGGAAGTCACCTATACAACACAACCAGCACAATGTCCCCCATGCAATATGGCTGACTTGGAAGTCACCTATACAACACAACCAGCACAATGTCCCCCATGCAATATGCCTGACTTGGAAGTCACCTATAGAACATGGCAACCAGCACAATGTCCCCCAAGCAATATTGCTGACTTGGAAGTCACCTATGCAACATGGCCACCAGCACAATGTCCCCCAAGCAATATGGCTCACTTGGAAGTCACCTATACAATACACCCAGCACAATGTCCCCCATGCAATATGGCTGACTTGGAAGTCACCTATACAATACAACCAGCACAATGTCCCCCATGCAATATGGCTGACTTGGAAGTCACCTATACAACACAACCAGCACAATGTCCCCCATGCAATATGGCTGACTTGGAAGTCACCTATACAACATGGCAACCAGCACAACGTCCCCCATGCAATATGGCTGACTTGGAAGTCACCTATACAACATGGCAACCAGCACAATGTCCCCCATGAAATATGGCTGACTTGGAAGTCACCTATACAAGACAACCAGCACAATGTCCCCATGTAATATGGCTGACTTGGAAGTCACCTATAGAACATGGCCACCAGCACAATGTCCCCCATGCAATATGGCTGACTTGGAAGTCACCTATACAACATGGCAACCAGCACAATGTCCCCCAAGCAATATGGCTCACTTGGAAGTCACCTATACAACATGGCAACCAGCACAATGTCCCCCATGCAATGTGGCTGACTTGGAAGTCACCTATAGAACATGGCCACCAGCACAATGTCCCCCATGCAACACGGCTGACTTGGAAGTCACCTATACAAGACAACCAGCACAATGTCCCCCATGCAATATGGCTGACTTGGAAGTCACCTATACAACACAACCAGCACAATGTCCCCCAAGCAATATGGCTCACTTGGAAGTCACCTATACAACATGGCAACCAGCACAATGTCCCCCATGCAATATGGCTGACTTGGAAGTCACCTTTACAACATGGCAACCAGCACAATGTCCCCCAGGCAATATGGCTGACTTGGAAGTCACCTATACAACATGGCAACCAGCACAATGTCCCCCAAGCAATATGGCTGACTTGGAAGTCACCTATACAACATGGCAACCAGCACAATGTCCCCCATGCAATATGGCTGACTTGGAAGTCACCTATACAACATGGCAACCAGCACAATGTCCCCCATGCAATATGGCTGACTTGGAAGTCACCTATACAACATGGCAACCAGCACAATGTCCCCCATGCAATATGGCTGACTTGGAAGTGACCTATACAAGACAACCAGCACAATGTCCCCCATGCAATATGGCTGACTTGAAAGCCACCTATAGGACATGGCAACCAGCACAATGTCCCCCAAGCAATATGGCTGACTTGGAAGTCACCTATACAAGACAACCAGCACAATGTGCCAAATGCAATATGGCTGACTTGGAAGTCACCTATAGAACATGGCCACCAGCACAATGTCCCCCATGCAATATGGCTGACTTGGAAGTCACCTATACAACATGGCAACCAGCACAATGTCACCCAAGCAATATGGCTGACTTGGAAGTCAACTATAGAACATGGCCACCAGCACAATGTCCCCCAAGCAATATGGCTGACTTGAAAGTCACCTACAGAACATGGCAACCAGCACAATGTCCCCCAAGCAATATGGCTGACTTGGAAGTCACCTATACAAGACAACCAGCACAATGTCCCCCATGCAACACGGCTGACTTGGAAGTCACCTATACAACATGGCAACCAGCACAATGTCCCCCATGCAATATGGCTGACTTGGAAGTCACCTTTACAACATGGCAACCAGCACAATGTCCCCCAGGCAATATGGCTGACTTGGAAGTCACCTATACAACATGGCAACCAGCACAATGTCCCCCAAGCAATATGGCTGACTTGGAAGTCACCTATACAACATGGCAACCAGCACAATGTCCCCCATGCAATATGGCTGACTTGGAAGTCACCTATACAACATGGCAACCAGCACAATGTCCCCCATGCAATATGGCTGACTTGGAAGTCACCTATACAACATGGCAACCAGCACAATGTCCCCCATGCAATATGGCTGACTTGGAAGTCACCTATACAAGACAACCAGCACAATGTCCCCCATGCAATATGGCTGACTTGAAAGCCACCTATAGGACATGGCAACCAGCACAATGTCCCCCAAGCAATATGGCTGACTTGGAAGTCACCTATACAAGACAACCAGCACAATGTGCCAAATGCAATATGGCTGACTTGGAAGTCACCTATAGAACATGGCCACCAGCACAATGTCCCCCATGCAATATGGCTGACTTGGAAGTCACCTATACAACATGGCAACCAGCACAATGTCACCCAAGCAATATGGCTGACTTGGAAGTCAACTATAGAACATGGCCACCAGCACAATGTCCCCCAAGCAATATGGCTGACTTGAAAGTCACCTACAGAACATGGCAACCAGCACAATGTCCCCCAAGCAATATGGCTGACTTGGAAGTCACCTATACAAGACAACCAGCACAATGTCCCCCATGCAACACGGCTGACTTGGAAGTCACCTATACAAGACAACCAGCACAATGTCCCCCATGCAATATGGCTGACTTGGAAGTCACCTATACAACACAACCAGCACAATGTCCCCCAAGCAATATGGCTGACTTGGAAGTCACCTATAGAACATGGCCACCAGCACAATGTCCCCCATGCAATATGGCTGACTTGGAAGTCACCTATACAAGACAACCAGCACAATGTCCCCCATGCAATATGGCTGACTTGGAAGTCACCTATAGAACATGGCCACCAGCACAATGTCCCCCATGCAATATGGCTGACTTGGAAGTCACCTATAGAACATGGCAACCAGCACAATGTCCCAAAGCAATATGGCTGACTTGGAAGTCACCTATACAAGACAACCAGCACAATTTCCCCCATGCAATATGGCTGACTTGGAAGTCACCTATAGGAAATGGCAACCAGCACAATGTCCCCCATGCAATATGGCTGACTTGGAAGTCACCTATACAATACAACCAGCACAATGTCCCCCATGCAATATGGCTGACTTGGAAGTCACCTATACAACATGGCAACCAGCACAATGTCCCCCATGCAATATGGCTGACTTGGAAGTCACCTATAGAACATGTCCACCAGCACAATGTCCCCCATGCAATATGGCTGACTTGGAAGTCACCTATAAAACATGGCAACCAGCACAATGTCCTCCAAGCAATATGGCTGACTTGGAAGTCACCTATAGAACATGGCCACCAGCACAATGTCCCCCAAGCAATATGGCTGACTTGGAAGTCACCTATAGAACATGGCAACCAGCACAATGTCCCCCAAGCAATATGGCTGACTTGGAAGTCACCTATACAAGACAACCAGCACAATGTCCCCCATGCAATATGGCTGACTTGGAAGTCACCTATAGGACATGGCAACCAGCACAATGTCCCCCATGCAATATGGCTGACTTGGAAGTCACCTATAGAACATGGCCACCAGCACAATGTCCCCCAAGCAATATGGCTCACTTGGAAGTCACCTATACAATACAACCAGCACAATGTCCCCCATGCAATATGGCTGACTTGGAAGTCACCTATACAATACAACCAGCACAATGTCCCAAATGCAATATGGCTGACTTGGAAGTCACCTATAGAACATGGCCACCAGCACAATGTCCCCCATGCAATATGGCTGACTTGGAAGTCACCTATAAAACATGGCAACCAGCACAATGTCCTCCAAGCAATATGGCTGACTTGGAAGTCACCTATAGAACATGGCCACCAGCACAATGTCCCCCAAGCAATATGGCTGACTTGGAAGTCACCTATAGAACATGGCAACCAGCACAATGTCCCCCAAGCAATATGGCTGACTTGGAAGTCACCTATACAAGACAACCAGCACAATGTCCCCCATGCAATATGGCTGACTTGGAAGTCACTTATAGGACATGGCAACCAGCACAATGTCCCCCATGCAATATGGCTGACTTGGAAGTCACCTATAGAACATGGCCACCAGCACAATGTCCCCCAAGCAATATGGCTCACTTGGAAGTCACCTATACAATACAACCAGCACAATGTCCCCCATGCAATATGGCTGACTTGGAAGTCACCTATACAATACAACCAGCACAATGTCCCAAATGCAATATGGCTGACTTGGAAGTCACCTATAGAACATGGCCACCAGCACAATGTCCCCCATGCAATATGGCTGACTTGGAAGTCACCTATACTACATGGCAACCAGCACAATGTCCCCCATGCAATATGGCTGACTTGGAAGTCACCTATACAATACAACCAGCACAATGTCCCCCAAGCAATATGGCTGACTTGGAAGTCACCTATACAATACAACCAGCACAATGTCCCCCATGCAATATGGCTGATTTGGAAGTCACCTATACAATACAACCAGCACAATGTCCCCCATGCAATATGGCTGATTTGGAAGTCACCTATACAACACAACCAGCACAATGTCCCCCAGGCAATATGGCTGACTTGGAAGTCACCTATACAACATGGCAACCAGCACAATGTCCCCCAAGCAATATGGCTGACTTGGAAGTCACCTATACAACATGGCAACCAGCACAATGTCCCCCATGCAATATGGCTGACTTGGAAGTCACCTATACAACATGGCAACCAGCACAATGTCCCCCATGCAATATGGCTGACTTGGAAGTCACCTATACAACATGGCAACCAGCACAATGTCCCCATGCAATATGGCTGACTTGGAAGTGACCTATACAACATGGCCACCAGCACAATGTCCCCCATGCAATATGGCTGACTTGGAAGTCACCTATACAAGACAACCAGCACAATGTCCCCCATGCAATATGGCTGACTTGAAAGCCACCTATAGGACATGGCAACCAGCACAATGTCCCCCAAGCAATATGGCTGACTTGGAAGTCACCTATACAAGACAACCAGCACAATGTGCCAAATGCAATATGGCTGACTTGGAAGTCACCTATAGAACATGGCCACCAGCACAATGTCCCCCATGCAATATGGCTGACTTGGAAGTCACCTATACAACATGGCAACCAGCACAATGTCACCCAAGCAATATGGCTGACTTGGAAGTCAACTATAGAACATGGCCACCAGCACAATGTCCCCCAAGCAATATGGCTGACTTGGAAGTAACCTACAGAACATGGCAACCAGCACAATGTCCCCCAAGCAATATGGCTGACTTGGAAGTCACCTATACAAGACAACCAGCACAATGTCCCCCATGCAACACGGCTGACTTGGAAGTCACCTATACAAGACAACCAGCACAATGTCCCCCATGCAATATGGCTGACTTGGAAGTCACCTATACAACACAACCAGCACAATGTACCCCATGCAACACGGCTGACTTGGAAGTCACCTATACAAGACAACCAGCACAATGTCCCCCAAGCAATATGGCTGACTTGGAAGTCACCTATACAACATGGCCACCAGCACAATGTCCCCCAAGCAATATGGCTCACTTGGAAGTCATCTATACAATACAACCAGCACAATGTCCCCCATGCAATATGGCTGACTTGGAAGTCACCTATAGAACATGGCCACCAGCACAATGTCCCCCAAGCAATATGGCTGACTTGGAAGTCACCTATAGAACATGGCAACCAGCAGAATGTCCCCCAAGCAATATGGCTGACTTGGAAGTCACCTATAGAACATGGCAACCAGCACAATGTCCCCCAAGCAATATGGCTGACTTGGAAGTCACCTATAGAACATGGCCACCAGCACAATGTCCCCCAAGCAATATGGCTGACTTGGAAGTCACCTATAGAACATGGCAACCAGCACAATGTCCCCCAAGCAATATGGCTGACTTGGAAGTCACCTATACAAGACAACCAGCACAATGTCCCCCATGCAATATGGCTGACTTGGAAGTCACCTATAGGACATGGCAACCAGCACAATGTCCCCCATGCAATATGGCTGACTTGGAAGTCACCTATAGAACATGGCCACCAGCACAATGTCCCCCAAGCAATATGGCTCACTTGGAAGTCACCTATACAATACAACCAGCACAATGTCCCCCATGCAATATGGCTGACTTGGAAGTCACCTATACAATACAACCAGCACAACGTCCCAAATGCAATATGGCTGACTTGGAAGTCACCTATAGAACATGGCCACCAGCACAATGTCCCCCATGCAATATGGCTGACTTGGAAGTCACCTATACAACATGGCAACCAGCACAATGTCCCCCATGCAATATGGCTGACTTGGAAGTCACCTATACAATACAACCAGCACAATGTCCCCCAAGCAATATGGCTGACTTGGAAGTCACCTATACAATACAACCAGCACAATGTCCCCCATGCAATATGGCTGATTTGGAAGTCACCTATACAATACAACCAGCACAATGTCCCCCATGCAATATGGCTGATTTGGAAGTCACCTATACAACACAACCAGCACAATGTCCCCCAGGCAATATGGCTGACTTGGAAGTCACCTATACAACATGGCAACCAGCACAATGTCCCCCAAGCAATATGGCTGACTTGGAAGTCACCTATACAACATGGCAACCAGCACAATGTCCCCCATGCAATATGGCTGACTTGGAAGTCACCTATACAACATGGCAACCAGCACAATGTCCCCCATGCAATATGGCTGACTTGGAAGTCACCTATACAACATGGCAACCAGCACAATGTCCCCCATGCAATATGGCTGACTTGGAAGTGACCTATACAACATGGCCACCAGCACAATGTCCCCCATGCAATATGGCTGACTTGGAAGTCACCTATACAAGACAACCAGCACAATGTCCCCCATGCAATATGGCTGACTTGAAAGCCACCTATAGGACATGGCAACCACCACAATGTCCCCCAAGCAATATGGCTGACTTGGAAGTCACCTATACAAGACAACCAGCACAATGTGCCAAATGCAATATGGCTGACTTGGAAGTCACCTATAGAACATGGCCACCAGCACAATGTCCCCCATGCAATATGGCTGACTTGGAAGTCACCTATACAACATGGCAACCAGCACAATGTCACCCAAGCAATATGGCTGACTTGGAAGTCAACTATAGAACATGGCCACCAGCACAATGTCCCCCAAGCAATATGGCTGACTTGGAAGTCACCTACAGAACATGGCAACCAGCACAATGTCCCCCAAGCAATATGGCTGACTTGGAAGTCACCTATACAAGACAACCAGCACAATGTCCCCCATGCAACACGGCTGACTTGGAAGTCACCTATACAAGACAACCAGCACAATGTCCCCCATGCAATATGGCTGACTTGGAAGTCACCTATACAACACAACCAGCACAATGTCCCCCAAGCAATATGGCTCACTTGGAAGTCACCTATACAACATGGCAACCAGCACAATGTCCCCCATGCAATATGGCTGACTTGGAAGTCACCTATACAATACAACCAGCACAATGTCCCCCAAGCAATATGGCTGACTTGGAAGTCACCTATAGAACATGGCCACCAGCACAATGTCCCCCATGCAATATGGCTGACTTGGAAGTCACCTATACAAGACAACCAGCACAATGTCCCCCATGCAATATGGCTGACTTGGAAGTCACCTATAGAACATGGCCACCAGCACAATGTCCCCCATGCAATATGGCTGACTTGGAAGTCACCTATAGAACATGGCAACCAGCACAATGTCCCAAAGCAATATGGCTGACTTGGAAGTCACCTATACAAGACAACCAGCACAATTTCCCCCATGCAATATGGCTGACTTGGAAGTCACCTATAGGACATGGCAACCAGCACAATGTCCCCCATGCAATATGGCTGACTTGGAAGTCACCTATACAATACAACCAGCACAATGTCCCCCATGCAATATGGCTGACTTGGAAGTCACCTATACAACATGGCAACCAGCACAATGTCCCCCATGCAATATGGCTGACTTGGAAGTCACCTATAGAACATGTCCACCAGCACAATGTCCCCCATGCAATATGGCTGACTTGGAAGTCACCTATAAAACATGGCAACCAGCACAATGTCCCCCAAGCAATATGGCTGACTTGGAAGTCACCTATAGAACATGGCCACCAGCACAATGTCCCCCAAGCAATATGGCTGACTTGGAAGTCACCTATAGAACATGGCAACCAGCACAATGTCCCCCAAGCAATATGGCTGACTTGGAAGTCACCTATACAAGACAACCAGCACAATGTCCCCCATGCAATATGGCTGACTTGGAAGTCACCTATAGGACATGGCAACCAGCACAATGTCCCCCATGCAATATGGCTGACTTGGAAGTCACCTATAGAACATGGCCACCAGCACAATGTCCCCCAAGCAATATGGCTCACTTGGAAGTCACCTATACAATACAACCAGCACAATGTCCCCCATGCAATATGGCTGACTTGGAAGTCACCTATACAATACAACCAGCACAATGTCCCAAATGCAATATGGCTGACTTGGAAGTCACCTATAGAACATGGCCACCAGCACAATGTCCCCCATGCAATATGGCTGAATTGGAAGTCACCTATACAACATGGCAACCAGCACAATGTCCCCCATGCAATATGGCTGACTTGGAAGTCACCTATACAAGACAACCAGCACAATGTGCCAAATGCAATATGGCTGACTTGGAAGTCACCTATAGAACATGGCCACCAGCACAATGTCCCCCATGCAATATGGCTGACTTGGAAGTCACCTATACAACATGGCAACCAGCACAATGTCACCCAAGCAATATGGCTGACTTGGAAGTCACCTATACAAGACAACCAGCACAATGTGCCAAATGCAATATGGCTGACTTGGAAGTCACCTACAGAACATGGCAACCAGCACAATGTCCCCCAAGCAATATGGCTGACTTGGAAGTCACCTATACAAGACAACCAGCACAATGTCCCCCATGCAACACGGCTGACTTGGAAGTCACCTATACAAGACAACCAGCACAATGTCCCCCATGCAATATGGCTGACTTGGAAGTCACCTATACAACACAACCAGCACAATGTCCCCCAAGCAATATGGCTCACTTGGAAGTCACCTATACAACATGGCAACCAGCACAATGTCCCCCATGCAATATGGCTGACTTGGAAGTCACCTATACAATACAACCAGCACAATGTCCCCCAAGCAATATGGCTGACTTGGAAGTCACCTATAGAACATGGCCACCAGCACAATGTCCCCCATGCAATATGGCTGACTTGGAAGTCACCTATACAAGACAACCAGCACAATGTCCCCCATGCAATATGGCTGACTTGGAAGTCACCTATAGAACATGGCCACCAGCACAATGTCCCCCATGCAATATGGCTGACTTGGAAGTCACCTATAGAACATGGCAACCAGCACAATGTCCCAAAGCAATATGGCTGACTTGGAAGTCACCTATACAAGACAACCAGCACAATTTCCCCCATGCAATATGGCTGACTTGGAAGTCACCTATAGGACATGGCAACCAGCACAATGTCCCCCATGCAATATGGCTGACTTGGAAGTCACCTATACAATACAACCAGCACAATGTCCCCCATGCAATATGGCTGACTTGGAAGTCACCTATACAACATGGCAACCAGCACAATGTCCCCCATGCAATATGGCTGACTTGGAAGTCACCTATAAAACATGGCAACCAGCACAATGTCCCCCAAGCAATATGGCTGACTTGGAAGTCACCTATAGAACATGGCCACCAGCACAATGTCCCCCAAGCAATATGGCTGACTTGGAAGTCACCTATAGAACATGGCAACCAGCACAATGTCCCCCAAGCAATATGGCTGACTTGGAAGTCACCTATACAAGACAACCAGCACAATGTCCCCCATGCAATATGGCTGACTTGGAAGTCACCTATAGAACATGGCCACCAGCACAATGTCCCCCAAGCAATATGGCTCACTTGGAAGTCACCTATACAACATGGCAACCAGCACAATATCCCCCATGCAATATGGCTGACTTGGAAGTCACCTATACAATACAACCAGCACAATGTCCCCCAAGCAATATGGCTGACTTGGAAGTCACCTATACAATACAACCAGCACAATGTCCCCCATGCAATATGGCTGACTTGGAAGTCACCTATAGAACATGGCCACCAGCACAATGTCCCCCAAGCAATATGGCTGACTTGGAAGTCACCTATAGAACATGGCAACCAGCACAATGTCCCCCAAGCAATATGGCTGACTTGGAAGTCACCTATACAAGACAACCAGCACAATGTCCCCCATGCAATATGGCTGACTTGGAAGTCACCTATAGAACATGGCCACCAGCACAATGTCCCCCAAGCAATATGGCTCACTTGGAAGTCACCTATACAACATGGCAACCAGCACAATATCCCCCATGCAATATGGCTGACTTGGAAGTCACCTATACAATACAACCAGCACAATGTCCCCCAAGCAATATGGCTGACTTGGAAGTCACCTATACAATACAACCAGCACAATGTCCCAAATGCAATATGGCTGACTTGGAAGTCACCTATAGAACATGGCCACCAGCACAATGTCCCCCATGCAATATGGCTGACTTGGAAGTCACCTATACAACATGGCAACCAGCACAATATCCCCCATGCAATATGGCTGACTTGGAAGTCACCTATACAATACAACCAGCACAATGTCCCCCAAGCAATATGGCTGACTTGGAAGTCACCTATACAATACAACCAGCACAATGTCCCCCATGCAATTTGGCTGATTTGGAAGTCACCTATACAATACAACCAGCACAATGTCCCCCATGCAATATGGCTGATTTGGAAGTCACCTATACAACACAACCAGCACAATGTCCCCCAGGCAATATGGCTGACTTGGAAGTCACCTATACAACATGGCAACCAGCACAATGTCCCCCAAGCAATATGGCTGACTTGGAAGTCACCTATACAACATGGCAACCAGCACAATGTCCCCCATGCAATATGGCTGACTTGGAAGTCACCTATACAACATGGCAACCAGCACAATGTCCCCCATGCAATATGGCTGACTTGGAAGTCACCTATACAACATGGCAACCAGCACAATGTCCCCCATGCAATATGGCTGACTTGGAAGTGACCTATACAACATGGCCACCAGCACAATGTCCCCCATGCAATATGGCTGACTTGGAAGTCACCTATACAAGACAACCAGCACAATGTCCCCCATGCAATATGGCTGACTTGAAAGCCACCTATAGGACATGGCAACCAGCACAATGTCCCCCAAGCAATATGGCTGACTTGGAAGTCACCTATACAAGACAACCAGCACAATGTGCCAAATGCAATATGGCTGACTTGGAAGTCACCTATAGAACATGGCCACCAGCACAATGTCCCCCATGCAATATGGCTGACTTGGAAGTCACCTATACAACATGGCAACCAGCACAATGTCACCCAAGCAATATGGCTGACTTGGAAGTCAACTATAGAACATGGCCACCAGCACAATGTCCCCCAAGCAATATGGCTGACTTGGAAGTCACCTAAAGAACATGGCAACCAGCACAATGTCCCCCAAGCAATATGGCTGACTTGGAAGTCACCTATACAAGACAACCAGCACAATGTCCCCCATGCAACACGGCTGACTTGGAAGTCACCTATACAAGACAACCAGCACAATGTCCCCCATGCAATATGGCTGACTTGGAAGTCACCTATACAACACAACCAGCACAATGTCCCCCAAGCAATATGGCTCACTTGGAAGTCACCTATACAACATGGCAACCAGCACAATGTCCCCCATGCAATATGGCTGACTTGGAAGTCACCTATACAATACAACCAGCACAATGTCCCCCAAGCAATATGGCTGACTTGGAAGTCACCTATAGAACATGGCCACCAGCACAATGTCCCCCATGCAATATGGCTGACTTGGAAGTCACCTATACAAGACAACCAGCACAATGTCCCCCATGCAATATGGCTGACTTGGAAGTCACCTATAGAACATGGCCACCAGCACAATGTCCCCCATGCAATATGGCTGACTTGGAAGTCACCTATAGAACATGGCAACCAGCACAATGTCCCAAAGCAATCTGGCTGACTTGGAAGTCACCTATACAAGACAACCAGCACAATTTCCCCCATGCAATATGGCTGACTTGGAAGTCACCTATAGGACATGGCAACCAGCACAATGTCCCCCATGCAATATGGCTGACTTGGAAGTCACCTATACAATACAACCAGCACAATGTCCCCCATGCAATATGGCTGACTTGGAAGTCACCTATACAACATGGCAACCAGCACAATGTCCCCCATGCAATATGGCTGACTTGGAAGTCACCTATAGAACATGTCCACCAGCACAATGTCCCCCATGCAATATGGCTGACTTGGAAGTCACCTATAAAACATGGCAACCAGCACAATGTCCCCCAAGCAATATGGCTGACTTGGAAGTCACCTATAGAACATGGCCACCAGCACAATGTCCCCCATGCAATATGGCTCACTTGGAAGTCACCTATACAACATGGCAACCAGCACAATGTCCCCCATGCAATATGGCTGACTTGGAAGTCACCTATACAATACAACCAGCACAATGTCCCCCAAGCAATATGGCTGACTTGGAAGTCACCTATAGAACATGGCCACCAGCACAATGTCCCCCATGCAATATGGCTGACTTGGAAGTCACCTATACAAGACAACCAGCACAATGTCCCCAATGCAATATGGCTGACTTGGAAGTCACCTATAGAACATGGCCACCAGCACAATGTCCCCCTTGCAATATGGCTGACTTGGAAGTCACCTATAGAACATGGCAACCAGCACAATGTCCCAAAGCAATCTGGCTGACTTGGAAGTCACCTATACAAGACAACCAGCACAATTTCCCCCATGCAATATGGCTGACTTGGAAGTCACCTATAGGACATGGCAACCAGCACAATGTCCCCCATGCAATATGGCTGACTTGGAAGTCACCTATACAATACAACCAGCACAATGTCCCCCATGCAATATGGCTGACTTGGAAGTCACCTATAGAACATGGCAACCAGCACAATGTCCCAAAGCAATCTGGCTGACTTGGAAGTCACCTATACAAGACAACCAGCACAATTTCCCCCATGCAATATGGCTGACTTGGAAGTCACCTATAGGACATGGCAACCAGCACAATGTCCCCCATGCAATATGGCTGACTTGGAAGTCACCTATACAATACAACCAGCACAATGTCCCCCATGCAATATGGCTGACTTGGAAGTCACCTATAGAACATGTCCACCAGCACAATGTCCCCCATGCAATATGGTTGACTTGGAAGTCACCTATAAAACATGGCAACCAGCACAATGTCCCCCAAGCAATATGGCTGACTTGGAAGTCACCTATAGAACATGGCCACCAGCACAATGTCCCCCAAGCAATATGGCTGACTTGGAAGTCACCTATAGAACATGGCAACCAGCACAATGTCCCCCAAGCAATATGGCTGACTTGGAAGTCACCTATACAAGACAACCAGCACAATGTCCCCCAAGCAATATGGCTGACTTGGAAGTCACCTATAGAACATGGCCACCAGCACAACGTCCCCCATGCAATATGGCTGACTTGGAAGTCACCTATACAATACAACCAGCACAATGTCCCCCATGCAATATGGCTGATTTGGAAGTCACCTATACAATACAACCAGCACAATGTCCCCCATGCAATATGGCTGATTTGGAAGTCACCTATACAACACAACCAGCACAATGTCCCCCAGGCAATATGGCTGACTTGGAAGTCACCTATACAACATGGCAACCAGCACAATGTCCCCCAAGCAATATGGCTGACTTGGAAGTCACCTATACAACATGGCAACCAGCACAATGTCCCCCATGCAATATGGCTGACTTGGAAGTCACCTATACAACATGGCAACCAGCACAATGTCCCCCATGCAATATGGCTGACTTGTAAGTCACCTATACAACATGGCAACCAGCACAATGTCCCCCATGCAATATGGCTGACTTGGAAGTGACCTATACAACATGGCCACCAGCACAATGTCCCCCATGCAATATGGCTGACTTGGAAGTCACCTATACAAGACAACCAGCACAATGTCCCCCATGCAATATGGCTGACTTGAAAGCCACCTATAGGACATGGCAACCAGCACAATGTCCCCCAAGCAATATGGCTGACTTGGAAGTCACCTATACAAGACAACCAGCACAATGTGCCAAATGCAATATGGCTGACTTGGAAGTCACCTATAGAACATGGCCACCAGCACAATGTCCCCCATGCAATATGGCTGACTTGGAAGTCACCTATACAACATGGCAACCAGCACAATGTCACCCAAGCAATATGGCTGACTTGGAAGTCAACTATAGAACATGGCCACCAGCACAATGTCCCCCAAGCAATATGGCTGACTTGGAAGTCACCTAAAGAACATGGCAACCAGCACAATGTCCCCCAAGCAATATGGCTGACTTGGAAGTCACCTATACAAGACAACCAGCACAATGTCCCCCATGCAACACGGCTGACTTGGAAGTCACCTATACAAGACAACCAGCACAATGTCCCCCATGCAATATGGCTGACTTGGAAGTCACCTATACAACACAACCAGCATAATGTCCCCCAAGCAATATGGCTCACTTGGAAGTCACCTATACAACATGGCAACCAGCACAATGTCCCCCATGCAATATGGCTGACTTGGAAGTCACCTATACAATACAACCAGCACAATGTCCCCCAAGCAATATGGCTGACTTGGAAGTCACCTATAGAACATGGCCACCAGCACAATGTCCCCCATGCAATATGGCTGACTTGGAAGTCACCTATACAAGACAACCAGCACAATGTCCCCCATGCAATATGGCTGACTTGGAAGTCACCTATAGAACATGGCCACCAGCACAATGTCCCCCATGCAATATGGCTGACTTGGAAGTCACCTATAGAACATGGCAACCAGCACAATGTCCCAAAGCAATCTGGCTGACTTGGAAGTCACCTATACAAGACAACCAGCACAATTTCCCCCATGCAATATGGCTGACTTGGAAGTCACCTATAGGACATGGCAACCAGCACAATGTCCCCCATGCAATATGGCTGACTTGGAAGTCACCTATACAATACAACCAGCACAATGTCCCCCATGCAATATGGCTGACTTGGAAGTCACCTATACAACATGGCAACCAGCACAATGTCCCCCATGCAATATGGCTGACTTGGAAGTCACCTATAGAACATGTCCACCAGCACAATGTCCCCCATGCAATATGGCTGACTTGGAAGTCACCTATAAAACATGGCAACCAGCACAATGTCCCCCAAGCAATATGGCTGACTTGGAAGTCACCTATAGAACATGGCCACCAGCACAATGTCCCCCATGCAATATGGCTCACTTGGAAGTCACCTATACAACATGGCAACCAGCACAATGTCCCCCATGCAATATGGCTGACTTGGAAGTCACCTATACAATACAACCAGCACAATGTCCCCCAAGCAATATGGCTGACTTGGAAGTCACCTATAGAACATGGCCACCAGCACAATGTCCCCCATGCAATATGGCTGACTTGGAAGTCACCTATACAAGACAACCAGCACAATGTCCCCAATGCAATATGGCTGACTTGGAAGTCACCTATAGAACATGGCCACCAGCACAATGTCCCCCTTGCAATATGGCTGACTTGGAAGTCACCTATAGAACATGGCAACCAGCACAATGTCCCAAAGCAATCTGGCTGACTTGGAAGTCACCTATACAAGACAACCAGCACAATTTCCCCCATGCAATATGGCTGACTTGGAAGTCACCTATAGGACATGGCAACCAGCACAATGTCCCCCATGCAATGTGGCTGACTTGGAAGTCACCTATACAATACAACCAGCACAATGTCCCCCATGCAATATGGCTGACTTGGAAGTCACCTATAGAACATGGCAACCAGCACAATGTCCCAAAGCAATCTGGCTGACTTGGAAGTCACCTATACAAGACAACCAGCACAATTTCCCCCATGCAATATGGCTGACTTGGAAGTCACCTATAGGACATGGCAACCAGAACAATGTCCCCCATGCAATATGGCTGACTTGGAAGTCACCTATACAATACAACCAGCACAATGTCCCCCATGCAATATGGCTGACTTGGAAGTCACCTATAGAACATGTCCACCAGCACAATGTCCCCCATGCAATATGGCTGACTTGGAAGTCACCTATAAAACATGGCAACCAGCACAATGTCCCCCAAGCAATATGGCTGACTTGGAAGTCACCTATAGAACATGGCCACCAGCACAATGTCCCCCAAGCAATATGGCTGACTTGGAAGTCACCTATAGAACATGGCAACCAGCACAATGTCCCCCAAGCAATATGGCTGACTTGGAAGTCACCTATACAAGACAACCAGCACAATGTCCCCCAAGCAATATGGCTGACTTGGAAGTCACCTATAGAACATGGCCACCAGCACAATGTCCCCCATGCAATATGGCTGACTTGGAAGTCACCTATACAAGACAACCAGCACAATGTCCCCAATGCAATATGGCTGACTTGGAAGTCACCTATAGAACATGGCCACCAGCACAATGTCCCCCTTGCAATATGGCTGACTTGGAAGTCACCTATAGAACATGGCAACCAGCACAATGTCCCAAAGCAATCTGGCTGACTTGGAAGTCACCTATACAAGACAACCAGCACAATTTCCCCCATGCAATATGGCTGACTTGGAAGTCACCTATAGGACATGGCAACCAGCACAATGTCCCCCATGCAATATGGCTGACTTGGAAGTCACCTATACAATACAACCAGCACAATGTCCCCCATGCAATATGGCTGACTTGGAAGTCACCTATAGAACATGGCAACCAGCACAATGTCCCAAAGCAATCTGGCTGACTTGGAAGTCACCTATACAAGACAACCAGCACAATTTCCCCCATGCAATATGGCTGACTTGGAAGTCACCTATAGAACATGTCCACCAGCACAATGTCCCCCATGCAATATGGCTGACTTGGAAGTCACCTATAAAACATGGCAACCAGCACAATGTCCCCCAAGCAATATGGCTGACTTGGAAGTCACCTATAGAACATGGCCACCAGCACAATGTCCCCCAAGCAATATGGCTGACTTGGAAGTCACCTATAGAACATGGCAACCAGCACAATGTCCCCCAAGCAATATGGCTGACTTGGAAGTCACCTATACAAGACAACCAGCACAATGTCCCCCATGCAATATGGCTGACTTGGAAGTCACCTATAGGACATGGCAACCAGCACAATGTCCCCCATGCAATATGGCTGACTTGGAAGTCACCTATAGAACATGGCCACCAGCACAATGTCCCCCAAGCAATATGGCTCACTTGGAAGTCACCTATACAATACAACCAGCACAATGTCCCCCATGCAATATGGCTGACTTGGAAGTCACCTATACAATACAACCAGCACAATGTCCCAAATGCAATATGGCTGACTTGGAAGTCACCTATAGAACATGGCCACCAGCACAATGTCCCCCATGCAATATGGCTGACTTGGAAGTCACCTATACAATACAACCAGCACAATGTCCCCCATGCAATATGGCTGACTTGGAAGTCACCTATACAATACAACCAGCACAATGTCCCCCATGCAATATGGCTGACTTGGAAGTCACCTATACAACACAACCAGCACAATGTCCCCCATGCAATATGGCTGACTTGGAAGTCAACTATACAACACAACCAGCACAATGTCCCCCATGCAATATGGCTCACTTGGAAGTCACCTATACAACATGGCATCCAGCACAATGTCCCCCATGCAATATGGCTGACTTGGAAGTCACCTATACAACATGGCAACCAGCACAATGTCCCCCATGCAATATGGTTGACTTGGAAGTCACCTATACAACAGGGCAACCAGCACAATGTCCCTAATGCAATATGGTTGACTTGGAAGTCACCTATACAAGAAACCAGCACAAAGTCCCCCATGCAATGTGGCTGACTTGGAAGTCACCCATAGAACATGGCCACCAGCACAATGTCCACCATGCAATATGGCTGAATTGGAAGTCACCTATACAACATGGCAACCAGCACAATGTCCCCCAAGCAATATGGCTCACTTGGAAGTCACCTATAGAACATGGCAACCAGCACAATGTCCCCCAAGCAATATGGCTGACTTGGAAGTCACCTATACAACATGGCAAACCAGCACAATGTCCCCCATGCAATATGGCTGACTTGGAAGTCACCTATAGAACATGGCCACCAGCACAATGTCCCCCATGCAACACGGCTGACTTGGAAGTCACCTATACAAGACAACCAGCACAATGTCCCCCATGCAATATGGCTGACTTGGAAGTCAACTATACAACACAACCAGCACAATGTCCCCCAAGCATTATGGCTCACTTGGAAGTCACCTATACAACATGGCAACCAGCGCAATGTCCCCCATGCAATATGGCTGACTTGGAAGTCACCTATAGGACATGGCAACCAGCACAATGTCCCCCATGCAATATGGCTGACTTGGAAGTCACCTATAGAACATGGCCACCAGCACAATGTCCCCCAAGCAATATGGCTCACTTGGAAGTCACCTATACAATACAACCAGCACAATGTCCCCCATGCAATATGGCTGACTTGGAAGTCACCTATACAATACAACCAGCACAATGTCCCCCATGCAATATGGCTGACTTGGAAGTCACCTATACAACACAACCAGCACAATGTCCCCCATGCAATATGGTTGACTTGGAAGTCACCTATACAACAGGGCAACCAGAACAATGTCCCTAATGCAATATGGTTGACTTGGAAGTCACCTATACAAGAAACCAGCACAATGTCCCCCATGCAATGTGGCTGACTTGGAAGTCACCCATAGAACATGGCCACCAGCACAATGTCCACCATGCAATATGGCTGACTTGGAAGTCACCTATACAACATGGCAACCAGCACAATGTCCCCCAAGCAATATGGCTCACTTGGAAGTCACCTATAGAACATGGCAACCAGCACAATGTCCCCCAAGCAATATGGCTGACTTGAAAGTCACCTATACAACATGGCAAACCAGCACAATGTCCCCCATGCAATATGGCTGTCTTGGAAGTCACCTATAGAACATGGCCACCAGCACAATGTCCCCCATGCAACACGGCTGACTTGGAAGTCACCTATACAAGACAACCAGCACAATGTCCCCCATGCAATATGGCTGACTTGGAAGTCACCTATACAACACAACCAGCACAATGTCCCCCAAGCAATATGGCTCACTTGGAAGTCACCTATACAACATGGCAACCAGCACAATGTCCCCCATGCAATATGGCTGACTTGGAAGTCACCTATACAACATGGCAACCAGCACAATGGCCCCCATGCAATATGGCTGACTTGGAAGTCACCTATACAAGACAACCAGCACAATGTCCCCCATGCAATATGGCTGACTTAGAAGTCACCTATAGGACATGGCAACCAGCACAATGTCCCCCAAGCAATATGGCTGACTTGGAAGTCACCTATACAAGACAACCAGCACAATGTCCCAAATGCAATATGGCTGACTTGGAAGTCACCTATAGAACATGGCCACCAGCACAATGTCCCCCATGCAATATGGCTGACTTGGAAGTCACCTATACAACATGGCAACCAGCACAATGTCCCCCATGCAATATGGCTGACTTGGAAGTCACCTATGCAATACAACCAGCACAATGTCCCCCATGCAATATGGCTGACTTGGAAGTCACCTATACAACACAACCAGCACAATGTCCCCCATGCAATATGGCTGACTTGGAAGTCACCTATACAACACAACCAGCACAATGTCCCCCATGCAATATGGCTGACTTGGAAGTCACCTATAGAACATGGCAACCAGCACAATGTCCCCCAAGCAATATGGCTGACTTGGAAGTCACCTATACAACATGGCCACCAGCACAATGTCCCCCAAGCAATATGGCTGACTTGGAAGTCACCTATACAACACAACCAGCACAATGTCCCCCATGCAATATGGCTGACTTGGAAGTCACCTATACAACATGGCAACCAGCACAATGTCCCCCATGCAATATGGCTGACTTGGAAGTCACCTATAGTACATGGCCACCAGTACAATGTCCCCCATGCAACACGGCTGACTTGAAAGTCACCTATACAAGACAACCAGCACAATGTCCCCCATGCAATATGGCTGACTTGGAAGTCACCTATACAACACAACCAGCACAATGTCCCCCAAGCAATATGGCTCACTTGGAAGTCACCTATACAACATGGCAACCAGCACAATGGCCACCATGCAATATGGCTGACTTGGAAGTCACCTATACAACATGGCAACCAGCACAATGTCCCCCATGCAATATGGCTGACTTGGAAGTCACCTATACAATACAACCAGCACAATGTCCCCCAGGCAATATGGCTGACTTGGAAGTCACCTATACAACATGGCAACCAGCACAATGTCCCCCATGCAATATGGCTGACTTGGAAGTCACCTATACAACATGGCCACCAGCACAATGTCCCCCATGCAATATGGCTGACGTGGAAGTCACCTATACAAGACAACCAGCACAATGTCCCCCATGCAATATGGCTGACTTGGAAGTCACCTATAGGACATGGCAACCAGCACAATGTCCCCCAAGCAATATGGCTGACTTGGAAGTCACCTATACAAGACAACCAGCACAATGTCCCAAATGCAATATGGCTGACTTGGAAGTCACCTATAGAACATGGCCACCAGCACAATGTCCCCCATGCAATATGGCTTACTTGGAAGTCACCTAAACAACATGGCAACCAGCACAATGTCCCCTAAGCAATATGGCTGACTTGGAAGTCACCTATAGAACATGGCCACCAGCACAATGCCCCCCAAGCAATATGGCTGACGTGGAAGTCACCTATACAAGACAACCAGCACAATGTCCCCCATGCAATATGGCTGACTTGGAAGTCACCTATAGGACATGGCAACCAGCACAATGTCCCCCAAGCAATATGGCTGACTTGGAAGTCACCTATACAAGACAACCAGCACAATGTCCCAAATGCAATATGGCTGACTTGGAAGTCACCTATAGAACATGGCCACCAGCACAATGTCCCCCATGCAATATGGCTTACTTGGAAGTCACCTATACAACATGGCAACCAGCACAATGTCCCCCAAGCAATATGGCTGACTTGGAAGTCACCTATACAACACAACCAGCACAATGTCCCCCATGCAATATGGCTGACTTGGAAGTCAACTATACAACACAACCAGCACAATGTCCCCCATGCAATATGGCTCACTTGGAAGTCACCTATACAACATGGCATCCAGCACAATGTCCCCCATGCAATATGGCTGACTTGGAAGTCACCTATACAACATGGCAACCAGCACAATGTCCCCCATGCAATATGGTTGACTTGGAAGTCACCTATACAACAGGGCAACCAGCACAATGTCCCTAATGCAATATGGTTGACTTGGAAGTCACCTATACAAGAAACCAGCACAATGTCCCCCATGCAATGTGGCTGACTTGGAAGTCACCCATAGAACATGGCCACCAGCACAATGTCCACCATGCAATATGGCTGAATTGGAAGTCACCTATACAATACAACCAGCACAATGTCCCCCATGCAATATGGCTGACTTGGAAGTCACCTATACAATACAACCAGCACAATGTCCCCCAAGCAATATGGCTGACTTGGAAGTCACCTATAGAACATGGCCACCAGCACAATGTCCCCCAAGCAATATGGCTGAATTGGAAGTCACCTATAGAACATGGCAACCAGCACAATGTCCCCCAAGCAATATGGCTGACTTGGAAGTCACCTATACAAGACAACCAGCACAATGTCCCCCATGCAATATGGGTGACTTGGAAGTCACCTATAGGACATGGCAACCAGCACAATGTCCCCCATGCAATATGGCTGACTTGGAAGTCACCTATAGAACATGGCCCCCAGCACAATGTCCCCCAAGCAATATGGCTCACTTGGAAGTCACCTATACAATACAACCAGCACAATGTCCCCCATGCAATATGGCTGACTTGGAAGTCACCTATACAATACAACCAGCACAATGTCCCAAATGCAATATGGCTGACTTGGAAGTCACCTCTAGAACATGGCCACCAGCACAATGTCCCCCATGCAATATGGCTGACTTGGAAGTCAACTATACAACATGGCAACCAGCACAATGTCCCCCATGCAATATGGCTGACTTGGAAGTCACCTATACAATACAACCAGCACAATGTCCCCCATGCAATATGGCTGATTTGGAAGTCACCTATACAACACAACCAGCACAATGTCCCCCAAGCAATATGGCTGACTTGGAAGTCACCTATACAAGACAACCAGCACAATGTCCCAAATGCAATATGGATGACTTGGAAGTCACCTATAGAACATGGCCACCAGCACAATGTCCCCCATGCAATATGGCTGACTTGGAAGTCACCTATAGAACATGGCAACCAGCACAATGTCCCCCAAGCAATATGGCTGACTTGGAAGTCACCTATACAAGACAACCAGCACAATGTCCCCCATGCAATATGGCTGACTTGGAAGTCACCTATAGGACATGGCAACCAGCACAATGTCCCCCATGCAATATGGCTGACTTGGAAGTCACCTATAGAACATGGCCCCCAGCACAATGTCCCCCAAGCAATATGGCTCACTTGGAAGTCACCTATAGAACATGGCAACCAGCACAATGTCCCCCAAGCAATATGGTTGACTTGGAAGTCACCTATACAAGACAACCAGCACAATGTCCCCCATGCAATATGGCTGACTTGGAAGTCACCTATAGGACATGGCAACCAGCACAATGTCCCCCATGCAATATGGCTGACTTGGAAGTCACCTATAGAACATGGCCCCCAGCACAATGTCCCCCAAGCAATATGGCTCACTTGGAAGTCACCTATACAATACAACCAGCACAATGTCCCCCATGCAATATGGCTGACTTGGAAGTCACCTATACAATACAACCAGCACAATGTCCCAAATGCAATATGGCTGACTTGGAAGTCACCTCTAGAACATGGCCACCAGCACAATGTCCCCCATGCAATATGGCTGACTTGGAAGTCAACTATACAACATGGCAACCAGCACAATGTCCCCCATGCAATATGGCTGACTTGGAAGTCACCTATACAATACAACCAGCACAATGTCCCCCAAGCAATATGGCTGACTTGGAAGTCACCTATACAAGACAACCAGCACAATGTCCCCCATGCAATATGGCTGACTTGGAAGTCACCTATACAATACAACCAGCACAATGTCCCCCATGCAATATGGCTGATTTGGAAGTCACCTATACAACACAACCAGCACAATGTCCCCCATGCAATATGGCTGACTTGGAAGTCACCTATACAAGACAACCAGCACAATGTCCCAAATGCAATATGGATGACTTGGAAGTCACCTATAGAACATGGCCACCAGCACAATGTCCCCCATGCAATATGGCTGACTTGGAAGTCACCTATAGAACATGGCCACCAGCACAATGTCCCCCAAGCAATATGGCTGACTTGGAAGTCACCTATAGAACATGGCAACCAGCACAATGTCCCCCAAGCAATATGGCTGACTTGGAAGTCACCTATACAAGACAACCAGCACAATGTCCCCCATGCAATATGGCTGACTTGGAAGTCACCTATAGGACATGGCAACCAGCACAATGTCCCCCATGCAATATGGCTGACTTGGAAGTCACCTATAGAACATGGCCACCAGCACAATGTCCCCCAAGCAATATGGCTGACTTGGAAGTCACCTATACAACATGGCAACCAGCACAATGTCCCCCATGCAATATGGCTGACTTGGAAGTCACCTATACAATACAACCAGCACAATGTCCCCCATGCAATATGGCTGACTTGGAAGTCACCTATACAATACAACCAGCACAATGTCCCCCAAGCAATATGGCTGACTTGGAAGTCACCTATAGAACATGGCCACCAGCACAATGTCCCCCAAGCAATATGGCTGACTTGGAAGTCACCTATAGAACATGGCAACCAGCACAATGTCCCCCAAGCAATATGGCTGACTTGGAAGTCACCTATACAAGACAACCAGCACAATGTCCCCCATGCAATATGGCTGACTTGGAAGTCACCTATAGGACATGGCAACCAGCACAATGTCCCCCATGCAATATGGCTGACTTGGAAGTCACCTATAGAACATGGCCACCAGCACAATGTCCCCCATGCAATATGGCTGACTTGGAAGTCACCTATACAACATGGCAACCAGCACAATGTCCCCCATGCAATATGGCTGACTTGGAAGTCACCTATACAATACAACCAGCACAATGTCCCCCAAGCAATATGGCTGACTTGGAAGTCACCTATACAAGACAACCAGCACAATGTCCCCCATGCAATATGGCTGACTTGGAAGTCACCTATACAATACAACCAGCACAATGTCCCCCATGCAATATGGCTGATTTGGAAGTCACCTATACAACACAACCAGCACAATGTCCCCCATGCAATATGGCTGACTTGGAAGTCACCTATACAAGACAACCAGCACAATGTCCCAAATGCAATATGGATGACTTGGAAGTCACCTATAGAACATGGCCACCAGCACAATGTCCCCCATGCAATATGGCTGACTTGGAAGTCACCTATAGAACATGGCCACCAGCACAATGTCCCCCAAGCAATATGGCTGACTTGGAAGTCACCTATAGAACATGGCAACCAGCACAATGTCCCCCAAGCAATATGGCTGACTTGGAAGTCACCTATACAAGACAACCAGCACAATGTCCCCCATGCAATATGGCTGACTTGGAAGTCACCTATAGGACATGGCAACCAGCACAATGTCCCCCATGCAATATGGCTGACTTGGAAGTCACCTATAGAACATGGCCACCAGCACAATGTCCCCCATGCAATATGGCTGACTTGGAAGTCACCTATAGGACATGGCAACCAGCACAATGTCCCCCATGCAATATGGCTGACTTGGAAGTCACCTATAGGACATTGCAACCAGCACAATGTCCCCCATGCAATATGGCTGACTTGGAAGTCACCTATAGAACATGGCCCCCAGCACAATGTCCCCCAAGCAATATGGCTCACTTGGAAGTCACCTATAGAACATGGCAACCAGCACAATGTCCCCCAAGCAATATGGTTGACTTGGAAGTCACCTATACAAGACAACCAGCACAATGTCCCCCATGCAATATGGCTGACTTGGAAGTCACCTATAGGACATGGCAACCAGCACAATGTCCCCCATGCAATATGGCTGACTTGGAAGTCACCTATAGAACATGGCCCCCAGCACAATGTCCCCCAAGCAATATGGCTCACTTGGAAGTCACCTATACAATACAACCAGCACAATGTCCCCCATGCAATATGGCTGACTTGGAAGTCACCTATACAATACAACCAGCACAATGTCCCAAATGCAATATGGCTGACTTGGAAGTCACCTCTAGAACATGGCCACCAGCACAATGTCCCCCATGCAATATGGCTGACTTGGAAGTCAACTATACAACATGGCAACCAGCACAATGTCCCCCATGCAATATGGCTGACTTGGAAGTCACCTATACAATACAACCAGCACAATGTCCCCCAAGCAATATGGCTGACTTGGAAGTCACCTATACAAGACAACCAGCACAATGTCCCCCATGCAATATGGCTGACTTGGAAGTCACCTATACAATACAACCAGCACAATGTCCCCCATGCAATATGGCTGATTTGGAAGTCACCTATACAACACAACCAGCACAATGTCCCCCATGCAATATGGCTGACTTGGAAGTCACCTATACAAGACAACCAGCACAATGTCCCAAATGCAATATGGATGACTTGGAAGTCACCTATAGAACATGGCCACCAGCACAATGTCCCCCATGCAATATGGCTGACTTGGAAGTCACCTATAGAACATGGCCACCAGCACAATGTCCCCCAAGCAATATGGCTGACTTGGAAGTCACCTATAGAACATGGCAACCAGCACAATGTCCCCCAAGCAATATGGCTGACTTGGAAGTCACCTATACAAGACAACCAGCACAATGTCCCCCATGCAATATGGCTGACTTGGAAGTCACCTATAGGACATGGCAACCAGCACAATGTCCCCCATGCAATATGGCTGACTTGGAAGTCACCTATAGAACATGGCCACCAGCACAATGTCCCCCAAGCAATATGGCTGACTTGGAAGTCACCTATACAACATGGCAACCAGCACAATGTCCCCCATGCAATATGGCTGACTTGGAAGTCACCTATACAATACAACCAGCACAATGTCCCCCATGCAATATGGCTGACTTGGAAGTCACCTATACAATACAACCAGCACAATGTCCCCCAAGCAATATGGCTGACTTGGAAGTCACCTATAGAACATGGCCACCAGCACAATGTCCCCCAAGCAATATGGCTGACTTGGAAGTCACCTATAGAACATGGCAACCAGCACAATGTCCCCCAAGCAATATGGCTGACTTGGAAGTCACCTATACAAGACAACCAGCACAATGTCCCCCATGCAATATGGCTGACTTGGAAGTCACCTATAGGACATGGCAACCAGCACAATGTCCCCCATGCAATATGGCTGACTTGGAAGTCACCTATAGAACATGGCCACCAGCACAATGTCCCCCATGCAATATGGCTGACTTGGAAGTCACCTATACAACATGGCAACCAGCACAATGTCCCCCATGCAATATGGCTGACTTGGAAGTCACCTATACAATACAACCAGCACAATGTCCCCCAAGCAATATGGCTGACTTGGAAGTCACCTATACAAGACAACCAGCACAATGTCCCCCATGCAATATGGCTGACTTGGAAGTCACCTATACAATACAACCAGCACAATGTCCCCCATGCAATATGGCTGATTTGGAAGTCACCTATACAACACAACCAGCACAATGTCCCCCATGCAATATGGCTGACTTGGAAGTCACCTATACAAGACAACCAGCACAATGTCCCAAATGCAATATGGATGACTTGGAAGTCACCTATAGAACATGGCCACCAGCACAATGTCCCCCATGCAATATGGCTGACTTGGAAGTCACCTATAGAACATGGCCACCAGCACAATGTCCCCCAAGCAATATGGCTGACTTGGAAGTCACCTATAGAACATGGCAACCAGCACAATGTCCCCCAAGCAATATGGCTGACTTGGAAGTCACCTATACAAGACAACCAGCACAATGTCCCCCATGCAATATGGCTGACTTGGAAGTCACCTATAGGACATGGCAACCAGCACAATGTCCCCCATGCAATATGGCTGACTTGGAAGTCACCTATAGAACATGGCCACCAGCACAATGTCCCCCATGCAATATGGCTGACTTGGAAGTCACCTATAGGACATGGCAACCAGCACAATGTCCCCCATGCAATATGGCTGACTTGGAAGTCACCTATAGGACATTGCAACCAGCACAATGTCCCCCATGCAATATGGCTGACTTGGAAGTCACCTATACAACATGGCAACCAGCACAATGTCCCCCATGCAATATGGCTGACTTGGAAGTCACCTATACAATACAACCAGCACAATGTCTCCCATGCAATATGGCTGACTTGGAAGTCACCTATACAATACAACCAGCACAATGTCCCAAATGCAATATGGCTGACTTGGAATTCACCTATAGAACATGGCCACCAGCACAATGTCCCCCATGCAATATGGCTGACTTGGAAGTCACCTATACAACATGGCAACCAGCACAATGTCCCCCATGCAATACGGCTGACTTGGTAGTCACCTATACAATACAACCAGCACAATGTCCCCCAAGCAATATGGCTGACTTGGAAGTCACCTATACAAGACAACCAGCACAATGTCCCCCATGCAATATGGCTGACTTGGAAGTCACCTATACAATACAACCAGCACAATGTCCCCCATGCAATATGGCTGATTTGGAAGTCACCTATACAACACAACCAGCACAATGTCCCCCATGCAATATGGCTGACTTGGAAGTCACCTATACAAGACAACCAGCACAATGTCCCAAATGCAATATGGCTGACTTGGAAGTCACCTATAGAACATGGCCACCAGCACAATGTCCCCCATGCAATATGGCTGACTTGGAAGTCACCTATACAACATGGCAACCAGCAAAATTTCCCCCAGGCAATATGGCTGACTTGGAAGTCACCTATACAATACAACCAGCACAATGTCCCCCAAGCAATATGGCTGACTTGGAAGTCACCTATATAAGACAACCAGCACAATGTCACCCATGCAATATGGCTGACTTGGAAGTCACCTATAGGACATGGCCACCAGCACAATGTCCCCCATGCAATATGGCTGACTTGGAAGTCACCTATACAATACAACCAGCACAATGTCCCCCATGCAATATGGCTGACTTGGAAGTCACCTATACAATACAACCAGCACAATGTCCCCCAAGCAATATGGCTGACTTGGAAGTCACCTATAGAACATGGCCACCAGCACAATGTCCCCCAAGCAATATGGCTGACTTGGAAGTCACCTATAGAACATGGCAACCAGCACAATGTCCCCCAAGCAATATGGCTGACTTGGAAGTCACCTATACAAGACAACCAGCACAATGTCCCCCATGCAATATGGCTGACTTGGAAGTCACCTATAGGACATGGCAACCAGCACAATGTCCCCCATGCAATATGGCTGACTTGGAAGTCACCTATAGAACATGGCCCCCAGCACAATGTCCCCCAAGCAATATGGCTCACTTGGAAGTCACCTATACAATACAACCAGCACAATGTCCCCCATGCAATATGGCTGACTTGGAAGTCACCTATACAATACAACCAGCACAATGTCCCAAATGCAATATGGCTGACTTGGAAGTCACCTCTAGAACATGGCCACCAGCACAATGTCCCCCATGCAATATGGCTGACTTGGAAGTCAACTATACAACATGGCAACCAGCACAATGTCCCCCATGCAATATGGCTGACTTGGAAGTCACCTATACAATACAACCAGCACAATGTCCCCCATGCAATATGGCTGATTTGGAAGTCACCTATACAACACAACCAGCACAATGTCCCCCAAGCAATATGGCTGACTTGGAAGTCACCTATACAAGACAACCAGCACAATGTCCCAAATGCAATATGGATGACTTGGAAGTCACCTATAGAACATGGCCACCAGCACAATGTCCCCCATGCAATATGGCTGACTTGGAAGTCACCTATAGAACATGGCAACCAGCACAATGTCCCCCAAGCAATATGGCTGACTTGGAAGTCACCTATACAAGACAACCAGCACAATGTCCCCCATGCAATATGGCTGACTTGGAAGTCACCTATAGGACATGGCAACCAGCACAATGTCCCCCATGCAATATGGCTGACTTGGAAGTCACCTATAGAACATGGCCCCCAGCACAATGTCCCCCAAGCAATATGGCTCACTTGGAAGTCACCTATACAATACAACCAGCACAATGTCCCCCATGCAATATGGCTGACTTGGAAGTCACCTATACAATACAACCAGCACAATGTCCCAAATGCAATATGGCTGACTTGGAAGTCACCTCTAGAACATGGCCACCAGCACAATGTCCCCCATGCAATATGGCTGACTTGGAAGTCAACTATACAACATGGCAACCAGCACAATGTCCCCCATGCAATATGGCTGACTTGGAAGTCACCTATACAATACAACCAGCACAATGTCCCCCATGCAATATGGCTGATTTGGAAGTCACCTATACAACACAACCAGCACAATGTCCCCCATGCAATATGGCTGACTTGGAAGTCACCTATACAAGACAACCAGCACAATGTCCCAAATGCAATATGGATGACTTGGAAGTCACCTATAGAACATGGCCACCAGCACAATGTCCCCCATGCAATATGGCTGACTTGGAAGTCACCTATAGAACATGGCCACCAGCACAATGTCCCCCAAGCAATATGGCTGACTTGGAAGTCACCTATAGAACATGGCAACCAGCACAATGTCCCCCAAGCAATATGGCTGACTTGGAAGTCACCTATACAAGACAACCAGCACAATGTCCCCCATGCAATATGGCTGACTTGGAAGTCACCTATAGGACATGGCAACCAGCACAATGTCCCCCATGCAATATGGCTGAGTTGGAAGTCACCTATAGAACATGGCCACCAGCACAATGTCCCCCATGCAATATGGCTGACTTGGAAGTCACCTATAGGACATGGCAACCAGCACAATGTCCTCCATGCAATATGGCTGACTTGGAAGTCACCTATAGGACATTGCAACCAGCACAATGTCCCCCATGCAATATGGCTGACTTGGAAGTCACCTATACAACATGGCAACAAGCACAATGTCCCCCATGCAATATGGCTGACTTGGAAGTCACCTATACAATACAACCAGCACAATGTCTCCCATGCAATATGGCTGACTTGGAAGTCACCTATACAATACAACCAGCACAATGTCCCAAATGCAATATGGCTGACTTGGAATTCACCTATAGAACATGGCCACCAGCACAATGTCCCCCATGCAATATGGCTGACTTGGAAGTCACCTATACAACATGGCAACCAGCACAATGTCCCCCATGCAATACGGCTGACTTGGTAGTCACCTATACAATACAACCAGCACAATGTCCCCCAAGCAATATGGCTGACTTGGAAGTCACCTATACAAGACAACCAGCACAATGTCCCCCATGCAATATGGCTGACTTGGAAGTCACCTATACAATACAACCAGCACAATGTCCCCCATGCAATATGGCTGATTTGGAAGTCACCTATACAACACAACCAGCACAATGTCCCCCATGCAATATGGCTGACTTGGAAGTCACCTATACAAGACAACCAGCACAATGTCCCAAATGCAATATGGCTGACTTGGAAGTCACCTATAGAACATGGCCACCAGCACAATGTCCCCCATGCAATATGGCTGACTTGGAAGTCACCTATACAACATGGCAACCAGCAAAATTTCCCCCAGGCAATATGGCTGACTTGGAAGTCACCTATACAATACAACCAGCACAATGTCCCCCAAGCAATATGGCTGACTTGGAAGTCACCTATATAAGACAACCAGCACAATGTCACCCATGCAATATGGCTGACTTGGAAGTCACCTATAGGACATGGCCACCAGCACAATGTCCCCCATGCAATATGGCTGACTTGGAAGTCACCTATACAATACAACCAGCACAATGTCCCCCATGCAATATGGCTGACTTGGAAGTCACCTATACAATACAACCAGCACAATGTCCCCCAAGCAATATGGCTGACTTGGAAGTCACCTATAGAACATGGCCACCAGCACAATGTCCCCCAAGCAATATGGCTGACTTGGAAGTCACCTATAGAACATGGCAACCAGCACAATGTCCCCCAAGCAATATGGCTGACTTGGAAGTCACCTATACAAGACAACCAGCACAATGTCCCCCATGCAATATGGCTGACTTGGAAGTCACCTATAGGACATGGCAACCAGCACAATGTCCCCCATGCAATATGGCTGACTTGGAAGTCACCTATAGAACATGGCCCCCAGCACAATGTCCCCCAAGCAATATGGCTCACTTGGAAGTCACCTATACAATACAACCAGCACAATGTCCCCCATGCAATATGGCTGACTTGGAAGTCACCTATACAATACAACCAGCACAATGTCCCAAATGCAATATGGCTGACTTGGAAGTCACCTCTAGAACATGGCCACCAGCACAATGTCCCCCATGCAATATGGCTGACTTGGAAGTCACCTATACAACATGGAAACCAGCAAAATTTCCCCCAGGCAATATGGCTGACTTGGAAGTCACCTATACAATACAACCAGCACAATGTCCCCCAAGCAATATGGCTGACTTGGAAGTCACCTATATAAGACAACCAGCACAATGTCACCCATGCAATATGGCTGACTTGGAAGTCACCTATAGGACATGGCCACCAGCACAATGTCCCCCATGCAATATGGCTGACTTGGAAGTCACCTATACAATACAACCAGCACAATGTCCCCCATGCAATATGGCTGACTTGGAAGTCACCTATACAATACAACCAGCACAATGTCCCCCAAGCAATATGGCTGACTTGGAAGTCACCTATAGAACATGGCCACCAGCACAATGTCCCCCAAGCAATATGGCTGACTTGGAAGTCACCTATAGAACATGGCAACCAGCACAATGTCCCCCAAGCAATATGGCTGACTTGGAAGTCACCTATACAAGACAACCAGCACAATGTCCCCCATGCAATATGGCTGACTTGGAAGTCACCTATAGGACATGGCAACCAGCACAATGTCCCCCATGCAATATGGCTGACTTGGAAGTCACCTATAGAACATGGCCCCCAGCACAATGTCCCCCAAGCAATATGGCTCACTTGGAAGTCACCTATACAATACAACCAGCACAATGTCCCCCATGCAATATGGCTGACTTGGAAGTCACCTATACAATACAACCAGCACAATGTCCCAAATGCAATATGGCTGACTTGGAAGTCACCTCTAGAACATGGCCACCAGCACAATGTCCCCCATGCAATATGGCTGACTTGGAAGTCAACTATACAACATGGCAACCAGCACAATGTCCCCCATGCAATATGGCTGACTTGGAAGTCACCTATACAATACAACCAGCACAATGTCCCCCTAGCAATATGGCTGACTTGGAAGTCACCTATACAAGACAACCAGCACAATGTCCCCCATGCAATATGGCTGACTTGGAAGTCACCTATACAATACAACCAGCACAATGTCCCCCATGCAATATGGCTGATTTGGAAGTCACCTATACAACACAACCAGCACAATGTCCCCCATGCAATATGGCTGACTTGGAAGTCACCTATACAAGACAACCAGCACAATGTCCCAAATGCAATATGGATGACTTGGAAGTCACCTATAGAACATGGCCACCAGCACAATGTCCCCCATGCAATATGGCTGACTTGGAAGTCACCTATAGAACATGGCCACCAGCACAATGTCCCCCAAGCAATATGGCTGACTTGGAAGTCACCTATAGAACATGGCAACCAGCACAATGTCCCCCAAGCAATATGGCTGACTTGGAAGTCACCTATACAAGACAACCAGCACAATGTCCCCCATGCAATATGGCTGACTTGGAAGTCACCTATAGGACATGGCAACCAGCACAATGTCCCCCATGCAATATGGCTGACTTGGAAGTCACCTATAGAACATGGCCACCAGCACAATGTCCCCCAAGCAATATGGCTGACTTGGAAGTCACCTATACAACATGGCAACCAGCACAATGTCCCCCATGCAATATGGCTGACTTGGAAGTCACCTATACAATACAACCAGCACAATGTCCCCCATGCAATATGGCTGACTTGGAAGTCACCTATACAATACAACCAGCACAATGTCCCCCAAGCAATATGGCTGACTTGGAAGTCACCTATAGAACATGGCCACCAGCACAATGTCCCCCAAGCAATATGGCTGACTTGGAAGTCACCTATAGAACATGGCAACCAGCACAATGTCCCCCAAGCAATATGGCTGACTTGGAAGTCACCTATACAAGACAACCAGCACAATGTCCCCCATGCAATATGGCTGACTTGGAAGTCACCTATAGGACATTGCAACCAGCACAATGTCCCCCATGCAATATGGCTGACTTGGAAGTCACCTATAGAACATGGCCCCCAGCACAATGTCCCCCAAGCAATATGGCTCACTTGGAAGTCACCTATACAATACAACCAGCACAATGTCCCCCATGCAATATGGCTGACTTGGAAGTCACCTATACAATACAACCAGCACAATGTCCCAAATGCAATATGGCTGACTTGGAAGTCACCTCTAGAACATGGCCACCAGCACAATGTCCCCCATGCAATATGGCTGACTTGGAAGTCAACTATACAACATGGCAACCAGCACAATGTCCCCCATGCAATATGGCTGACTTGGAAGTCACCTATACAATACAACCAGCACAATGTCCCCCAAGCAATATGGCTGACTTGGAAGTCACCTATACAAGACAACCAGCACAATGTCCCCCATGCAATATGGCTGACTTGGAAGTCACCTATACAAAACAACCAGCACAATGTCCCCCATGCAATATGGCTGATTTGGAAGTCACCTATACAACACAACCAGCACAATGTCCCCCATGCAATATGGCTGACTTGGAAGTCACCTATACAAGACAACCAGCACAATGTCCCAAATGCAATATGGATGACTTGGAAGTCACCTATAGAACATGGCCACCAGCACAATGTCCCCCATGCAATATGGCTGACTTGGAAGTCACCTATAGAACATGGCCACCAGCACAATGTCCCCCAAGCAATATGGCTGACTTGGAAGTCACCTATAGAACATGGCAACCAGCACAATGTCCCCCAAGCAATATGGCTGACTTGGAAGTCACCTATACAAGACAACCAGCACAATGTCCCCCATGCAATATGGCTGACTTGGAAGTCACCTATACAAGACAACCAGCACAATGTCCCAAATGCAATATGGATGACTTGGAAGTCACCTATAGAACATGGCCACCAGCACAATGTCCCCCATGCAATATGGCTGACTTGGAAGTCACCTATAGAACATGGCCACCAGCACAATGTCCCCCAAGCAATATGGCTGACTTTGAAGTCACCTATACAAGACAACCAGCACAATGTCCCAAATGCAATATGGCTGACTTGGAAGTCACCTATAGAACATGGCCACCAGCACAATGTCCCCCATGCAATATGGCTGACTTGGAAGTCACCTATACAACATGGCAACCAGCACAATGTCCCCCATGCAATATGGCTGACTTGGAAGTCACCTATAGAACATGGCCACCAGCACAATGTCCCCCAAGCAATATGGCTGACTTGGAAGTCACCTATACAACACGGCAACCAGCACAATGTCCCCCATGCAATATGGCTGACTTGGAAGTCACCTATACAATACAACCAGCACAATGTCCCCCATGCAATATGGCTGACTTGGAAGTCACCTATACAATACAACCAGCACAATATCCCAAATGCAATATGGCTGACTTGGAAGTCACCTATAGAACATGGCCACCAGCACAATATCCCCCATGCAATATGGCTGACTTGGAAGTCACCTATACAACATGGCAACCAGCACAATGTCCCCCATGCAATATGGCTGACTTGGAAGTCACCTATACAATACAACCAGCACAATGTCCCCCAAGCAATATGGCTGACTTGGAAGTCACCTATACAAGACAACCAGCACAATGTCCCCCATGCAATATGGCTGACTTGGAAGTCACCTATACAATACAACCAGCACAATGTCCCCCATGCAATATGGCTGATTTGGAAGTCACCTATACAACACAACCAGCACAATGTCCCCCATGCAATATGGCTGACTTGGAAGTCAACTATACAACATGGCAACCAGCACAATGTCCCCCATGCAATATGGCTGACTTGGAAGTCACCTATACAATACAACCAGCACAATGTCCCCCAAGCAATATGGCTGACTTGGAAGTCACCTATACAAGACAACCAGCACAATGTCCCCCATGCAATATGGCTGACTTGGAAGTCACCTATACAAAACAACCAGCACAATGTCCCCCATGCAATATGGCTGATTTGGAAGTCACCTATACAACACAACCAGCACAATGTCCCCCATGCAATATGGCTGACTTGGAAGTCACCTATACAAGACAACCAGCACAATGTCCCAAATGCAATATGGATGACTTGGAAGTCACCTATAGAACATGGCCACCAGCACAATGTCCCCCATGCAATATGGCTGACTTGGAAGTCACCTATAGAACATGGCCACCAGCACAATGTCCCCCAAGCAATATGGCTGACTTGGAAGTCACCTATAGAACATGGCAACCAGCACAATGTCCCCCAAGCAATATGGCTGACTTGGAAGTCACCTATACAAGACAACCAGCACAATGTCCCCCATGCAATATGGCTGACTTGGAAGTCACCTATACAAGACAACCAGCACAATGTCCCAAATGCAATATGGATGACTTGGAAGTCACCTATAGAACATGGCCACCAGCACAATGTCCCCCATGCAATATGGCTGACTTGGAAGTCACCTATAGAACATGGCCACCAGCACAATGTCCCCCAAGCAATATGGCTGACTTTGAAGTCACCTATACAAGACAACCAGCACAATGTCCCAAATGCAATATGGCTGACTTGGAAGTCACCTATAGAACATGGCCACCAGCACAATGTCCCCCATGCAATATGGCTGACTTGGAAGTCACCTATACAACATGGCAACCAGCACAATGTCCCCCATGCAATATGGCTGACTTGGAAGTCACCTATAGAACATGGCCACCAGCACAATGTCCCCCAAGCAATATGGCTGACTTGGAAGTCACCTATACAACACGGCAACCAGCACAATGTCCCCCATGCAATATGGTTGACTTGGAAGTCACCTATACAATACAACCAGCACAATGTCCCCCATGCAATATGGCTGACTTGGAAGTCACCTATACAATACAACCAGCACAATATCCCAAATGCAATATGGCTGACTTGGAAGTCACCTATAGAACATGGCCACCAGCACAATATCCCCCATGCAATATGGCTGACTTGGAAGTCACCTATACAACATGGCAACCAGCACAATGTCCCCCATGCAATATGGCTGACTTGGAAGTCACCTATACAATACAACCAGCACAATGTCCCCCAAGCAATATGGCTGACTTGGAAGTCACCTATACAAGACAACCAGCACAATGTCCCCCATGCAATATGGCTGACTTGGAAGTCACCTATACAATACAACCAGCACAATGTCCCCCATGCAATATGGCTGATTTGGAAGTCACCTATACAACACAACCAGCACAATGTCCGCCATGCAATATGGCTGACTTGGAAGTCACCTATACAAGACAACCAGCACAATGTCCCCCATGCAATATGGCTGACTTGGAAGTCACCTATACAAGACAACCAGCACAATGTCCCAAATGCAATATGGATGACTTGGAAGTCACCTATAGAACATGGCCACCAGCACAATGTCCCCCATGCAATATGGCTGACTTGGAAGTCACCTATAGAACATGGCCACCAGCACAATGTCCCCCAAGCAATATGGCTGACTTGGAAGTCACCTATAGAACATGGCAACCAGCACAATGTCCCCCAAGCAATATGGCTGACTTGGAAGTCACCTATACAAGACAACCAGCACAATGTCCCCCATGCAATATGGCTGACTTGGAAGTCACCTATACAAGACAACCAGCACAATGTCCCAAATGCAATATGGATGACTTGGAAGTCACCTATAGAACATGGCCACCAGCACAATGTCCCCCATGCAATATGGCTGACTTGGAAGTCACCTATAGAACATGGCCACCAGCACAATGTCCCCCAAGCAATATGGCTGACTTGGAAGTCACCTATAGAACATGGCAACCAGCACAATGTCCCCCAAGCAATATGGCTAACTTGGAAGTCACCTATACAAGACAACCAGCACAATGTCCCCCATGCAATATGGCTGACTTGGAAGTCACCTATAGGACATGGCAACCAGCACAATGTCCCCCATGCAATATGGCTGACTTGGAAGTCACCTATAGAACATGGCCACCAGCACAATGTCCCCCAAGCAATATGGCTGACTTGGAAGTCACCTATACAACATGGCAACCAGCACAATGTCCCCCATGCAATATGGCTGACTTGGAAGTCACCTATACAATACAACCAGCACAATGTCCCCCATGCAATATGGCTGACTTGGAAGTCACCTATACAATACAACCAGCACAATGTCCCAAATGCAATATGGCTGACTTGGAAGTCACCTATAGAACATGGCCACCAGCACAATATCCCCCATGCAATATGGCTGACTTGGAAGTCACCTATACAACATGGCAACCAGCACAATGTCCCCCATGCAATATGGCTGACTTGGAAGTCACCTATACAAGACAACCAGCACAATGTCCCCCATGCAATATGGCTGACTTGGAAGTCACCTATACAATACAACCAGCACAATGTCCCCCATGCAATATGGCTGATTTGGAAGTCACCTATACAACACAACCAGCACAATGTCCGCCATGCAATATGGCTGACTAGGAAGTCACCTATACAAGACAACCAGCACAATGTCCCAAATGCAATATGGCTGACTTGGAAGTCACCTATAGAACATGGCCACCAGCACAATGTCCCCCATGCAATATGGCTGACTTGGAAGTCACCTATACAACATGGCAACCAGCAAAATTTCCCCCAGGCAATATGGCTGACTTGGAAGTCACCTATACAATACAACCAGCACAATGTCCCCCAAGCAATATGGCTGACTTGGAAGTCACCTATACAAGACAACCAGCATAATGTCCCCCATGCAATATGGCTGACTTGGAGGTCACCTATAGGACATGGCCACCAGCACAATGTCCCCCATGCAATATGGCTGACTTGGAAGTCACCTATACAATACAACCAGCACAATGTCCCCCATGCAATATGGCTGACTTGGAAGTCACCTATACAATACAACCAGCACAATGTCCCCCAAGCAATATGGCTGACTTGGAAGTCACCTATAGAACATGGACACCAGCACAATGTCCCCCAAGCAATATCGCTGACTTGGAAGTCACCTATAGAACATGGCAACCAGCACAATGTCCCCCAAGCAATATGGCTGACTTGGAAGTCACCTATACAAGACAACCAGCACAATGTCCCCCATGCAATATGGCTGACTTGGAAGTCACCTATAGGACATGGCAACCAGCACAATGTCCCCCATGCAATATGGCTGACTTGGAAGTCACCTATAGAACATGGCCACCAGCACAATGTCCCCCAAGCAATATGGCTCACTTGGAAGTCACCTATACAATACAACCAGCACAATGTCCCCCATGCAATATGGCTGACTTGGAAGTCACCTATACAATACAACCAGCACAATGTCCCAAATGCAATATGGCTGACTTGGAAGTCACCTATAGAACATGGCCACCAGCACAATGTCCCCCATGCAATATGGCTGACTTGGAAGTCACCTATACAACATGGCAACCAGCACAATGTCCCCCATGCAATATGGCTGACTTGGAAGTCACCTATACAATACAACCAGCACAATGTCCCCCAAGCAATATGGCTGACTTGGAAGTCACCTATACAAGACAACCAGCACAATGTCCCCCATGCAATATGGCTGACTTGGAAGTCACCTATACAATACAACCAGCACAATGTCCCCCATGCAATATGGCTGACTTGGAAGTCACCTATACAAGACAACCAGCACAATGTCCCAAATGCAATATGGCTGACTTGGAAGTCACCTATAGAACATGGCCACCAGCACAATGTCCCCCATGCAATATGGCTGACTTCGAAGTCAACTATACAACATGGCAACCAGCACAATGTCCCCCATGCAATATGGCTGACTTGGAAGTCACCTATACAAGACAACCAGCACAATGTCCGCCAAGCAATATGGCTGACTTGGAAGTCACCTATACAAGACAACCAGCACAATGTCCCCCATGCAATATGGCTGACTTGGAAGTCACCTATAGGACATGGCCACCAGCACAATGTCCCCCATGCAAAATGGCTGACTTGGAAGTCACCTATACAATACAACCAGCACAATGTCCCCCATGCAATATGGCTGACTTGGAAGTCACCTATACAATACAACCAGCACAATGTCCCCTATGCAATATGGCTGATTTGGAAGTCACCTATACAACACAACCAGCACAATGTCACCCATGCAATATGGCTGACTTGGAAGTCACCTATACAAGACAACCAGCACAATGTCCCCCATGCAATATGGCTGACTTGGAAGTCACCTATAGAACATGGCCACCAGCACAATGTCCCCCATGCAATATGGCTGACTTGGAAGTCACCTATACAAGACAACCAGCACAATGTCCCAAATGCAATATGGCTGACTTGGAAGTCACCTATAGAACATGGCCACCAGCACAATGTCCCCCATGCAATATGGCTGACTTGGAAGTCACCTATACAACATGGCAACCAGCACAATGTCCCCCATGCAATATGGCTGACTTGGAAGTCACCTATACAATACAACCAGCACAATGTCCCCCAAGCAATATGGCTGACTTGGAAGTCACCTATACAAGACAACCAGCACAATGTCCCCCATGCAATATGGCTGACTTGGAAGTCACCTATAGGACATGGCCACCAGCACAATGTCCCCCATGCAATATGGCTGACTTGGAAGTCACCTATACAATACAACCAGCACAATGTCCCCCATGCAATATGGCTGACTTGGAAGTCACCTATACAATACAACCAGCACAATGTCCCCCATGCAATATGGCTGATTTGGAAGTCACCTATACAACACAACCAGCACAATGTCCCCCATGCAATATGGCTGACTTGGAAGTCACCTATACAAGACAACCAGCACAATGTCCCCCATGCAATATGGCTGACTTGGAAGTCACCTATAGAACATGGCCACCAGCACAATGTCCCCCATGCAATATGGCTGACTTGGAAGTCACCTATACAACATGGCAACCAGCACAATATCCCCCAAGCAATATGGCTGACTTGGAAGTCACCTATACAACATGGCAACCAGCACAATGTCTACCAAGCAATATGGCTGACGTGGAAGTCACCTATAGAACATGGCAACCAGCACAATGTCCCCCAAGCAATATGGCTGACTTAAAAGTCACCTATACAAGACAACCAGCACAATTTCCCCCATGCAATATGGCTGACTTGGAAGTCACCTATAGGACATGGCAACCAGCACAATGTCCCCCATGCAATATGGCTGACTTGTAAGTCACCTATACAACATGGCAACCAGCACAATGTCCCCCATGCAATATGGCTGACTTGGAAGTCACCTATACAACATGGCAACCAGCACAATGTCCCTCATGCAATATGGCTGACTTGGAAGTCACCTTTACAACATGGCCACCAGCACAATGTCCCCCATGCAATATGGCTGACTTGGAAGTCACCTATACAATACAACCAGCACAATGTCCCCCATGCAACACGGCTGACTTGGAAGTCACCTATACAAGACAACCAGCACAATGTCCCCCATGCAATATGGCTGACTTGGAAGTCACCTATACAACATGGCAACCAGCACAATGTCCCCCATGCAATATGGCTGACTTGGAAGTCACCTATACAATACAACCAGCACAATGTCCCCCAAGCAATATGGCTGACTTGGAAGTCACCTATACAAGACAACCAGCACAATGTCCCCCATGCAATATGGCTGACTTGGAAGTCACCTATACAATACAACCAGCACAATGTCCCCCATGCAATATGGCTGATTTGGAAGTCACCTATACAACACAACCAGCACAATGTCCCCCATGCAATATGGCTGACTTGGAAGTCACCTATACAAGACAACCAGCACAATGTCCCAAATGCAATATGGCTGACTTGGAAGTCACCTATAGAACATGGCCACCAGCACAATGTCCCCCATGCAATATGGCTGACTTGGAAGTCAACTATACAACATGGCAACCAGCACAATGTCCCCCATGCAATATGGCTGACTTGGAAGTCACCTATACAATACAACCAGCACAATGTCCCCCAAGCAATATGGCTGACTTGGAAGTCACCTATACAAGACAACCAGCACAATGTCCCCCATGCAATATGGCTGACTTGGAAGTCACCTATAGGACATGGCCACCAGCACAATGTCCCCCATGCAATATGGCTGACTTGGAAGTCACCTATACAATACAACCAGCACAATGTCCCCCATGCAATATGGCTGACTTGGAAGTCACCTATACAATACAACCAGCACAATGTCCCCCATGCAATATGGCTGATTTGGAAGTCACCTATACAACACAACCAGCACAATGTCCCCCATGCAATATGGCTGACTTGGAAGTCACCTATACAAGACAACCAGCACAATGTCCCCCATGCAATATGGCTGACTTGGAAGTCACCTATAGAACATGGCCACCAGCACAATGTCCCTCATGCAATATGGCTGACTTGGAAGTCACCTATACAAGACAACCAGCACAATGTCCCAAATGCAATATGGCTGACTTGGAAGTCACCTATAGAACATGGCCACCAGCACAATGTCCCCCATGCAATATGGCTGACTTGGAAGTCACCTATACAACATGGCAACCAGCACAATGTCCCCCATGCAATATGGCTGATTGGAAGTCACCTATACAATACAACCAGCACAATGTCCCCCAAGCAATATGGCTGACTTGGAAGTCACCTATACAAGACAACCAGCACAATGTCCCCCATGCAATATGGCTGACTTGGAAGTCACCTATAGGACATGGCCACCAGCACAATGTCCCCCATGCAATATGGCTGACTTGGAAGTCACCTATACAATACAACCAGCACAATGTCCCCCATGCAATATGGCTGACATGGAAGTCACCTATACAATACAACCAGCACAATGTCCCCCATGCAATATGGCTGATTTGGAAGTCACCTATACAACACAACCAGCACATTGTCCCCCATGCAATATGGCTGACTTGGAAGTCACCTATAGAACATGGCCACCAGCACAATGTCCCCCATGCAATATGGCTGACTTGGAAGTCAACTATACAACATGGCAACCAGCACAATATCCCCCAAGCAATATGGCTGACTTGGAAGTCACCTATACAACATGGCAACCAGCACAATGTCTACCAAGCAATATGGCTGACTTGGAAGTTACCTATCGGACATGGCAACCAGCACAATGTCCCCCATGCAATATGGCTGACTTGTAAGTCACCTATACAACATGGTAACCAGCACAATGTCCCCCATGCAATATGGCTGACTTGGAAGTCACCTATACAACATGGCAACCAGCACAATGTCCCCCATGCAATATGGCTGACTTGGAAGTCACCTTTACAACATGGCCACCAGCACAATGTCCCCCATGCAATATGGCTGACTTGGAAGTCACCTATACAATACAACCAGCACAATGTCCCCCATGCAACACGGCTGACTTGGAAGTCACCTATACAAGACAACCAGCACAATGTCCCCCATGCAATATGGCTGACTTGGAAGTCACCTATACAACACAACCAGCACAATGTCCCCCAAGCAATATGGCTCACTTGGAAGTCACCTATACAACATGGCAACCAGCACAATGTCTCCCATGCAATATGGCTGACATGGAAGTCACCTATAGGACATGGGAACCAGCACAATGTCCCCCATGCAATATGGCTGACTTGGAAGTCACCTATAGAACATGGCCACCAGCACAATGTCCCCCAAGCAATATGGCTCACTTGGAAGTCACCTATACAATACAACCAGCACAATGTCCCCCATGCAATATGGCTGACTTGGAAGTCACCTATACAATACAACCAGCACAATGTCCCCCATGCAATATGGCTGACTTGGAAGTCACCTATAAAACACAACCAGCACAATGTCCCCCATGCAATATGGCTGACTTGGAAGTCACCTATACAACACAACCAGCACAATGTCCCCCATGCAATATGGCTCACTTGGAAGTCACCTATACAACATGGCATCCAGCACAATGTCCCCCATGCAATATGGCTGACTTGCAAGTCACCTATACAACATGGCAACCAGCACAATGTCCCCCATGAAATATGGCTGACTTGGAAGTCACCTATACAACATGGCAACCAGCACAATGTCCCCCATGCAATATGGCTGACTTGGAAGTCACCTATACAAGAAACCAGCACAATGTCCCCCATGCAATGTGGCTGACTTGGAAGTCACCTATAGAACATGGCCACCAGCACAATGTCCCCCATGCAATATGGCTGACTTGGAAGTCACCTATACAACATGGCAACCAGCACAATATCCCCCAAGCAATATGGCTCACTTGGAAGTCACCTATAGAATATGGCAACCAGCACAATGTCCCCCAAGCAATATGGCTGACTTGGAAGTCACCTATACAAGACAACCAGCACAATGTCCCAAATGCAATATGGCTGACTTGGAAGTCACCTATAGAACATGGCCACCAGCACAATGTCCCCCATGCAATATGGCTGACTTGGAATTCACCTATACAACATGGCAACCAGCACAATGTCCCCCATGCAATATGGCTGACTTGGAAGTCACCTATACAATACAACCAGCACAATGTCCCCCAAGCAATATGGCTGACTTGGAAGTCACCTATACAAGACAACCAGCACAATGTCCCCCATGCAATATGGCTGACTTGGAAGTCACCTATACAATACAACCAGCACAATGTCCCCCATGCAATATGGCTGATTTGGAAGTCACCTATACAACACAACCAGCACAATGTCCCCCATGCAATATGGCTGACTTGGAAGTGACCTATACAAGACAACCAGCACAATGTCCCAAATGCAATATGGCTGACTTGGAAGTCACCTATAGAACATGGCCACCAGCACAATGTCCCCCATGCAATATGGCTGACTTGGAAGTCACCTATACAACATGGCAACCAGCACAATGTCCCCCATGCAATATGGCTGACTTGGAAGTCACCTATGCAATACAACCAGCACAATGTCCCCCATGCAATATGGCTGACTTGGAAGTCACCTATACAACACAGCCAGCACAATGTCCCCCATGCAATATGGCTGACTTGGAAGTCACCTATACAACACAACCAGCACAATGTCCCCCATGCAATATGGCTGACTTGGAAGGCACCTATACAAGACAACCAGCACAATGTCCCCATGCAATATGGCTGACTTGGAAGTCACCTATAGAAATGGCCACCAGCACAATGTCCCCCATGCAATATGGCTGACTTGGAAGTCACCTATACAACATCGCAACCAGCACAATGTCCCCCAAGCAATATGGCTCACTTGGAAGTCACCTATACAACATGGCAACCAGCACAATGTCCCCCATGCAATATGGCTGACTTGGAAGTGACCTATACAAGACAACCAGCACAATGTCCCAAATGCAATATGGCTGACTTGGAAGTCACCTATAGAACATGGCCACCAGCACAATGTCCCCCATGCAATATGGCTGACTTGGAAGTCACCTATACAACATGGCAACCAGCACAATGTCCCCCATGCAATATGGCTGACTTGGAAGTCACCTATGCAATACAACCAGCACAATGTCCCCCATGCAATATGGCTGACTTGGAAGTCACCTATACAACACAGCCAGCACAATGTCCCCCATGCAATATGGCTGACTTGGAAGTCACCTATACAACACAACCAGCACAATGTCCCCCATGCAATATGGCTGACTTGGAAGGCACCTATACAAGACAACCAGCACAATGTCCCCATGCAATATGGCTGACTTGGAAGTCACCTATAGAAATGGCCACCAGCACAATGTCCCCCATGCAATATGGCTGACTTGGAAGTCACCTATACAACATGGCAACCAGCACAATGTCCCCCAAGCAATATGGCTCACTTGGAAGTCACCTATACAACATGGCAACCAGCACAATGTCCCCCATGCAATATGGCTGACTTGGAAGTCACCTATAGAACATGGCCACCAGCACAATGTCCCCCATGCAACACGGCTGACTTGGAAGTCACCTATACAAGACAACCAGCACAATGTCCCCCATGCAATATGGCTGACTTGGAAGTCACCTATACAACACAACCAGCACAATGTCCCACAAGCAATATGGCTCACTTGGAAGTCACCTATACAACATGGCAACCAGCACAATGTCCCCCATGCAATATGGCTGACTTGGAAGTCACCTATACCACATGGCAACCAGCACAATGTCCCCCATGCAATATGGCTGACTTGGAAGTCACCTATACAATACAACCAGCACAATGTCCCACAGGCAATATGGCTGACTTGGAAGTCACCTATACAACATGGCAACCAGCACAATGTCCCCCAAGCAATATGGCTGACTTGGAAGTCACCTATACAACATGGCAACCAGCACAATGTCCCCCATGCAATATGGCTGACTTGGAAGTCACCTATACAACATGGCAACCAGCACAATGTCCCCCATGCAATATGGCTGACTTGGAAGTCACCTATACAATACAACCAGCACAATGTCCCACAGGCAATATGGCTGACTTGGAAGTCACCTATACAACATGGCAACCAGCACAATGTCCCACAAGCAATATGGCTGACTTGGAAGTCACCTATACAACATGGCAACCAGCACAATGTCCCCCATGCAATATGGCTGACTTGGAAGTCACCTATACAACATGGCAACCAGCACAATGTCCCCCATGCAATATGGCTGACTTGGAAGTCACCTATACAACATGGCAACCAGCACAATGTCCCCCATGCAATATGGCTGACTTGGAAGTCACCTATACAACATGGCCACCAGCACAATATCCCCCAAGCAATATGGCTCACTTGGAAGTCACCTATAGAACATGGCAACCAGCACAATGTCCCCCATGCAATATGGCTGACTTGGAAGTCACCTATAGAACATGGCCACCAGCACAATGTCCCCCATGCAACACGGCTGACTTGGAAGTCACCTATACAAGACAACCAGCACAATGTCCCCCATGCAATATGGCTGACTTGGAAGTCACCTATACAACACAACCAGCACAATGTCCCCCAAGCAATATGGCTGACTTGGAAGTCACCTATACAACATGGCAACCAGCACAATGTCCCCCATGCAATATGGCTGACTTGGAAGTCACCTATACAACATGGCAACCAGCACAATGTCCCCCATGCAATATGGCTGACTTGGAAGTCACCTATACAACACAGACAGAACAATGTCCCCCATGCAATATGGCTGACTTGGAAGTCACCTATACAACACAACCAGCACAATGTCCCCCATGCAATATGGCTGACTTGGAAGTCACCTATAGAACATGGCAACCAACACAATGTCCCCCAAGCAATATGGCTGACTTGGAAGTCACCTATACAACATGGCCACCAGCACAATGTCCCCCAAGCAATATGGCTCACTTGGAAGTCACCTATACAATACAACCATCACAATGTCCCCCATGTAATATGGCTGACTTGGAAGTCACCTATACAATACAACCAGCACAATGTCCCCCATGCAATATGGCTGACTTGGAAGTCACCTATACAACACAACCAGCACAATGTCCCCCATGCAATATGGCTGACTTGGAAGTCATCTATACAACATGGCAACCAGCACAATGTCCCCCATGCAATATGGCTGACTTGGAAGTCACCTATACAACATGGCAACCAGCACAATGTCCCCCATGCAATATGGCTGACTTGGAAGGCACCTATACAAAACAACCAGCACAATGTCCCCATGCAATATGGCTGACTTGGAAGTCACCTATAGAAATGGCCACCAGCACAATGTCCCCCATGCAATATGGCTGACTTGGAAGTCACCTATACAACATGGCAACCAGCACAATGTCCCCCAAGCAATATGGATCACTTGGAAGTCACCTATACAACATGGCAACCAGCACAATGTCCCCCATGCAATATGGCTGACTTGGAAGTCACCTATAGAACATGGCCACCAGCACAATGTCCCCCATGCAACACGGCTGACTTGGAAGTCACCTATACAAGACAACCAGCACAATGTCCCCCATGCAATATGGCTGACTTGGAAGTCACCTATAGAACATGGGCGGTCCGGGGTGGTCCCGGGCGGTCCGGGGCGGTCCCGGGCGGTCCGGGGCGGTCCCGGGCGGTCCCGTGCGGTCCCGGGCGGTCCCGGACGGTCCGGACGGTCCCGGGCGGTCCCGGGCGGTCCCGGGCGGTCCCGGGCTGTCCCGGGCGTTCCAGGGCGGTCCCGGGTGGTCCCGGGCGGTCCCGGGCGGTCCCGGGCGGTCCCGGGCGGTCCCGGGCGGTCACGGCCGGTCCCGGGCGGTCCCGGCCGGTCCCGGGCTGTCCCGGGCAGTCCGGGGTGGTCCAGAGCAGTCCGGGGCGGTCCCGGGCGGTCCGGGGCGGTCCCGGGCGGTCCCGGGCGGTCCCGGGCGGTCCGGGGCGGTCCCGGATGGTCCCGACGGTCCTGGGCGGTCCCGGGCGGTCCCGGGCGGTCCCGAGCGTTCCAGGGCAGTCCTGGGCGGTCCAGGGTAGTCCCGGGTGGTCCCGGGCCGTCCCGGGCGGTCCCGGGTGGTCCCGGGCGGTCCCGGGCGGTCCCGGGTGGTCCGGGGCGGTCCTGGGCGGTCCGGGGCGGGCACGGGCAGTCCGGGGCGGTCCCGGGCGGTCCCGGACGGTCCCGGGCGGTCCCGGGCAGTCCTGGGCGGTCCCGGGTGGTCCCAGGCGATCCGGGGCGGTCCCGGGCGGTCCCGGGCGGTCCCGGGTGGTCCCGGGCGGTCCCGGGCAGTCCCGGGCGGTCCCGGGCGGTCCCGGGCGGTCCGTGGCAATCCGGGGCGGTCCCGGGCGGTCCCGGGCGGTCCGGGGCGGTCCTGGGCGGTCCCGGGCGGTCCCGGGCGGTCCGGGGCGGTCCAGGGTGGTCCGGGGCGGTCCCGGGTGGTCCGGGGCGGTCCAGGGTGGTCCGGGGCGGTCCCGGGCGGTCCGGGGCGTCCCGGGCGGTTCTGGGCGGTCCCGGGTGGTCCCAGGCGGTCCCGGGCAGTCCCGGGCTGTCCCGGGCGGTCCCGGGCGGTCCGTGGCAATCCGGGGCGGTCCCGGGCGGTCCCGGGCGGTCTGGGGCGGTCCTGGGCGGTCCGGGGCGGTCCCGGGCGGTCCGGGGCGGTCCCGTGCGGTCCCGGGCGGTCCCGGACGGTCCGGACGGTCCCGGGCGGTCCCGGGCGGTCCCGGGCGGTCCCGGGCGGTCCCGGGCGGTCCGGGGCGGTCCCGGGCGGTCCGGGGCAGTCCCAGGCGGTCCGGGGCGGTCCCGGGCGGTCCGGGGCGGTCCTGGGCGGTCCCGGGCAGTCCGGGGCGGTCCCGGGCGGTCCCGGGCGGTCCCGGGCGGTCCGGGGCGGTCCCGGGCGGTCCGGGGCAGTCCCGGGCGGTCCGGGGCGGTCCCGGGCGGTCCGGGTCGGTCCCGGGCGGTCCGGGGCGGTCCCGGGCGGTCCTGGGCAGTCCGGGGCGGTCCGGGGCGGTACCGGGCGGTCCCGGGCAGTCCGGGGCGGTCCCGGGCGGTCCGGGGCGGTCCCAGGCGGTCCGGGGCAGTCCCGGGCGGTCGGGGCGGTCCCAGGCGGTCCGGGGCGGTCCCGGGCGGTCCGGGGCGGTCACGGGCGGTCTGGGGCGGTCCCGGGCGGTGCCGAGCGTTCCAGGGCAGTCCCGGGCGGTCCAGGGCAGTCCCGGGCGGTCCCGGGCCGTCCCGGGCGGTCCCGGGCGGTCCCGGGCAGTCCCGGGCGGTCCCGGGCAGTCCGGGGCGGTCCCAGGCGGTCCAGGGCGGTCCCAGGCGGTCCGGGGCGGTCCCGGGCGGTCCGGGGCGGTCCCAGGCGGTCCGGGGCGGTCCCGGGCGGTCCGGGGCGGTCCCGGGCAGTCTGGGGCGGTCCCGGGCGGTCCCGAGCGTTTCAGGGCAGTCCCGGGCGGTCCAGGGCAATCCCGGGCGGTCCCGGGCCGTCCCGGGCGGTCTCGGGCGGTCCCGGGCGGTCCCGGGCGGTCCCGGGCGGTCCGGGGCGGTCCCGGGTGGTCCCGGGCGGTCCCGGGTGGTCCCGGGCGGTCCCGGGCAGTCCCAGGCCGTCCCGGGCGGTCCCGGGCGGTCCGTGGCAATCCGGGGCGGTCCCGGGCGGTCCCGGGCGGTCCTGGGCGGTCCCGGGCGGTCCCGGGCGGTCCCGGGCGGTCCCGGGCGGTCCCGGGCGGTCCCGGGCGGTCCCGGGCGGTCCGTGGCGGTCCGGGGTGGTCCCGGGCGGTCCCGGGCGGTCCGGGGCGGTCCCGGGCGGTCCTGGACAGTCCCGGCTGGTCCGGGGCGGTCCCGGGCGGTCCCGAGCGGTCCCGGGTGGTCCCAGGCGGTCCCGGGCAGTCCCGGGCTGTCCCGGGCGGTCCCGGGCGGTCCGTGGCAATCCGGGGCGGTCCCGGGCGGTCCCGGGCAGTCTGGGGCGGTCCTGGGCGGTCCGGGGCGGTCCCGGGCGGTCCGGGGCGGTCCCGTGCGGTTCCGGGCGGTCCCGGACGGTCCGGACGGTCCCGGGCGGTCCCGGGCAGTCCCGGGCGGTCCCGGGCGGTCCCGGGCGGTCCGGGGCGGTCCCGGGCGGTCCGGGGCAGTCCCAGGCGCTCCGGGGCGGTCCCGGGCGGTCCGGGGCGGTCCTGGGCGGTCCCGGGCAGTCCGGGGCGGTCCCGGGCGGTCCCGGGCGGTCCCGGGCGGTCCGGGGCGGTCCCGGGCGGTCCGGGGCAGTCCCGGGCGGTCCGGGGCGGTCCCGGGCGGTCCGGGTCGGTCCCGGGCGGTCCGGGGCGGTCCCGGGCGGTCTTGGGCAGTCCGGGGCGGTCCGGGGCGGTACCGGGCGGTCCCGGGCAGTCCGGGGCGGTCCCGGGCGGTCCGGGGCGGTCCCAGGCGGTCCGGGGCAGTCCCGGGCGGTCGGGGCGGTCCCAGGCGGTCCGGGGCGGTCCCGGGCGGTCCGGGGCGGTCACGGGCGGTCTGGGGCGGTCCCGGGCGGTGCCGAGCGTTCCAGGGCAGTCCCGGGCGGTCCAGGGCAGTCCCGGGCGGTCCCGGGCCGTCCCGGGCGGTCCCGGGCGGTCCCGGGCGGTCCCGGGCGGTCCCGGGCAGTCCGGGGCGGTCCCAGGCGGTCCAGGGCGGTCCCAGGCGGTCCGGGGCGGTCCCGGGCGGTCCGGGGCGGTCCCAGGCGGTCCGGGGCGGTCCCGGGCGGTCCGGGGCGGTCCCGGGCAGTCTGGGGCGGTCCCGGGCGGTCCCGAGCGTTTCAGGGCAGTCCCGGGCGGTCCAGGGCAATCCCGGGCGGTCCCGGGCCGTCCCGGGCGGTCCCGGGCGGTCCCGGGCGGTCCCGGGCGGTCCCGGGCGGTCCCGGGCGGTCCGGGGCGGTCCCGGGCGGTCCCGGGCGGTCCCGGGCGGTCCCGGGTGGTCCCGGGCGGTCCCGGGCAGTCCCAGGCGGTCCCGGGCGGTCCCGGGCGGTCCGTGGCAATCCGGGGCAGTCCCGGGCGGTCCCGGGCGGTCCTGGGCGGTCCCGGGCGGTCCCGGGCGGTCCCGGGCGGTCCCGGGCGGTCCCGGGCGGTCCCGGGCGGTCCCGGGCGGTTCGTGGCGGTCCGGGGTGGTCCCGGGCGGTCCCGGGCGGTCCCGTGCGGTCCCGGGCGGTCCCGGACGGTCCGGACGGTCCCGGGCGGTCCCGGGCGGTCCCGGGCGGTCCCGGGCGGTCCCGTGCGTTCCAGGGCGGTCTCGGGTGGTCCCGGGCGGTCCCGGGCGGTCCCGGGCGGTCCCGGGCGGTCCCGGGCGGTCCCGGGCGGTCACGGGCGGTCCCGGGCGGTCCCAGCCGGTCCCGGGCTGTCCCGGGCAGTCCGGGGTGGTCCCGAGCAGTCCGGGGCAGTCCCGGGCGGTCCGGGGCGGTCCCGGGCGGTCCCGGGCGGTCCCGGGCGGTCCGGGGCGGTCCGGGGCGGTCCAGGCCGGTCCGGGGCAGTCCCGGGCGGTCCGGGGTGGTCCCGGACGGTCCAGGGCGGTCCCGGGCGGTCCGGGGTGGTCCCGGGCGGTCCGGGGCGGTCCCGGGCGGTCCGGGGCGGTCCCGGGCGGTCCCGTGCGGTCCCGGGCGGTCCCGGACGGTCCGGACGGTCCCGGGCGGTCCCGGGCGGTCCCGGGCGGTCCCGGGCGGTCCCGGGCGTTCCAGGGCGGTCCCGGGTGGTCCCGGGCGGTCCCGGGTGGTCCCGGGCGGTCCCGGGCGGTCGCGGGCGGTCACGGGCGGTCCCGGGCGGTCCCGGCCGGTGCCGGGCTGTCCCGGGCAGTCCGGGGTGGTCCCGAGCAGTCCGGGGCGGTCCCGGGCGGTCCGGGGCGGTCCCGGGCGGTCCCGGGCGGTCCCGGGCGGTCCGGGGCGGTCCCGGATGGTCCCGACGGTCCTGGGCGGTCCCGGGCGGTCCCGGGCGGTCCCGAGCTTTCCAGGGCAGTCCCGGGCGGTCCAGGGTAGTCCCGGGTGGTCCCGGGCCGTCCCGGGCGGTCCCGGGTGGTCCCGGGCGGTCCCGGGCGGTCCCGGGTGGTCCGGGGCAGTCCTGGGCGGTCCGGGGCGGTCGCGGGCAGTCCGGGGCGGTCCCGGGCGGTCCCGGACGGTCCCGGGCGGTCCCGGGCAGTCCCGGGCGGTCCCGGGCGGTCCCAGGCGATCCGGGGCGGTCCCGGGCGGTCCCGGGCGGTCCCGGGTGGTCCCGGGCGGTCCCGGGCAGTCCCGGGCGGTCCCGGGCGGTCCCGGGCGGTCCGTGGCAATCCGGGGCGGTCCCGGGCGGTCCCGGGCGGTCCGGGGCGGTCCTGGGCGGTCCCGGGCGGTCCCGGGCGGTCCGGGGCGGTCCAGGGTGGTCCGGGGCGGTCCCGGGTGGTCCGGGGCGGTCCAGGGTGGTCCGGGGCGGTCCCGGGCGGTCCGGGGCGTCCCGGGCGGTCCCGGGCGGTCCCGGGTGGTCCCAGGCGGTCCCGGGCAGTCCCGGGCTGTCCCGGGCGGTCCCGGGCGGTCCGTGGCAATCCGGGGCGGTCCCGGGCGGTCCCGGGCGGTCTGGGGCGGTCCTGGGCGGTCCGGGGCGGTCCCGGGCGGTCCGGGGCGGTCCCGTGCGGTCCCGGGCGGTCCCGGACGGTCCGGACGGTCCCGGGCGGTCCCGGGCGGTCCCGGGCGGACCCGGGCGGTCCCGGGCGGTCCGGGGCGGTCCCGGGCGGTCCGGGGCAGTCCCAGGCGGTCCGGGGCGGTCCCGGGCGGTCCGGGGCGGTCCTGGGCGGTCCCGGGCAGTCCGGGGCGGTCCCGGGCGGTCCCGGGCGGTCCCGGGCGGTCCGGGGCGGTCCCGGGCGGTCCGGGGCAGTCCCGGGCGGTCCGGGGAGGTCCCGGGCGGTCCGGGTCGGTCCCGGGCGGTCCGGGGCGGTCCGGGGCGGTCCGGGGCGGTCCAGGCCGGTCCGGGGCAGTCCCGGGCGGTCCGGGGTGGTCCCGGACGGTCCAGGGCGGTCCCGGGCGGTCCGGGGTGGTCCCGGGCGGTCCGGGGCGGTCCCGGGCGGTCCGGGGCGGTCCCGGGCGGTCCCGTGCGGTCCCGGGCGGTCCCGGACGGTCCGGACGGTCCCGGGCGGTCCCGGGCGGTCCCGGTCGGTCCCGGGCGGTCCCGGGCGTTCCAGGGCGGTCCCGGGTGGTCCCGGGCGGTCCCGGGTGGTCCCGGGCGGTCCCGGGCGGTCGCGGGCGGTCACGGGCGGTCCCGGGCGGTCCCGGCCGGTGCCGGGCTGTCCCGGGCAGTCCGGGGTGGTCCCGAGCAGTCCGGGGCGGTCCCGGGCGGTCCGGGGCGGTCCCGGGCGGTCCCGGGCGGTCCCGGGCGGTCCGGGGCGGTCCCGGATGGTCCCGACGGTCCTGGGCGGTCCCGGGCGGTCCCGGGCGGTCCCGAGCGTTCCAGGGCAGTCCCGGGCGGTCCAGGGTAGTCCCGGGTGGTCCCGGGCCGTCCCGGGCGGTCCCGGGTGGTCCCGGGCGGTCCCGGGCGGTCCCGGGTGGTCCGGGGCAGTCCTGGGCGGTCCGGGGCGGTCGCGGGCAGTCCGGGGCGGTCCCGGGCGGTCCCGGACGGTCCCGGGCGGTCCCGGGCAGTCCCGGGCGGTCCCGGGCGGTCCCAGGCGATCCGGGGCGGTCCCGGGCGGTCCCGGGCGGTCCCGGGTGGTCCCGGGCAGTCCCGGGCAGTCCCGGGCGGTCCCGGGCGGTCCCGGGCGGTCCGTGGCAATCCGGGGCGGTCCCGGGCGGTCCCGGGCGGTCCGCGGCGGTCCTGGGCGGTCCCGGGCGGTCCCGGGCGGTCCGGGGCGGTCCAGGGTGGTCCGGGGCGGTCCCGGGTGGTCCGGGGCGGTCCAGGGTGGTCCGGGGCGGTCCCGGGCGGTCCGGGGCGTCCCGGGCGGTCCCGGGCGGTCCCGGGTGGTCCCAGGCGGTCCCGGGCAGTCCCGGGCTGTCCCGGGCGGTCCCGGGCAGTCCGTGGCAATCCGGGGCGGTCCCGGGCGGTCCCGGGCGGTCTGGGGCGGTCCTGGGCGGTCCGGGGCGGTCCCGGGCGGTCCGGGGCGGTCCCGTGCGGTCCCGGGCGGTCCCGGACGGTCCGGACGGTCCCGGGCGGTCCCGGGCGGTCCCGGGCGGACCCGGGCGGTCCCGGGCGGTCCGGGGCGGTCCCGGGCGGTCCGGGGCAGTCCCAGGCGGTCCGGGGCGGTCCCGGGCGGTCCGGGGCGGTCCTGGGCGGTCCCGGGCAGTCCGGGGCGGTCCCGGGCGGTCCCCGGGCGGTCCCGGGCGGTCCGGGGCGGTCCCGGGCGGTCCGGGGCAGTCCCGGGCGGTCCGGGGAGGTCCCGGGCGGTCCGGGTCGGTCCCGGGCGGTCCGGGGCGGTCCCGGGCGGTCCTGGGCAGTCCGGGGCGGTCCGGGGCGGTACCGGGCGGTCCCGGGCAGTCCGGGGCGGTCCCGGGCGGTCCGGGGCGGTCCCAGGCGGTCCGGGGCAGTCCCGGGCGGTCGGGGCGGTCCCAGGCGGTCCGGGGCGGTCCCGGGCGGTCCGGGGCGGTCACGGGCGGTCTGGGGCGGTCCCGGGCGGTGCCGAGCGTTCCAGGGCAGTCCCGGGCGGTCCAGGGCAGTCCCGGGCGGTCCCGGGCCGTCCCGGGCGGTCCCGGGCGGTCCCGGGCGGTCCCGGGCGGTCCCGGGCAGTCCGGGGCGGTCCCAGGCGGTCCAGGGCGGTCCCAGGCGGTCCGGGGCGGTCCCGGGCGGTCCGGGGCGGTCCCAGGCGGTCCGGGGCGGTCCCGGGCGGTCCGGGGCGGTCCCGGGCAGTCTGGGGCGGTCCCGGGCGGTCCCGAGCGTTTCAGGGCAGTCCCGGGCGGTCCAGGGCAATCCCGGGCGGTCCCGGCCCGTCCCGGGCGGTCCCGGGGCGGTCCCGGGCGGTCCCGGGTGGTCCCGGGCGGTCCGGGGCGGTCCCGGGCGGTCCCGGGCGGTCCCGGGTGGTCCCGGGCGGTCCCGGGCAGTCCCGGGCGGGCCCGGGCGGTCCCGGGCGGTCCGTGGCAATCCGGGGCGGTCCCGGGCGGTCCCGGGCGGTCCCTGGGCGGTCCCGGGCGGTCCCGGGCGGTCCCGGGCGGTCCCGGGCGGTCCCGGGCGGTCCCGGGCGGTCCCGGGAGGTCCGTGGCGGTCCGGGGTGGTCCCGGGCGGTCCCGGGCGGTCCGGGGCGGTCCCGGGCGGTCCTGGACAGTCCCGGCTGGTCCGGGGCTGTCCCGGGCAGTCCGGGGCGGTCCTGGGCGGTCCCGGGCCGTCCGGGGCGGTCCCGGGCGGTCTGGGGCGGTCCCGGGCGGTCCGGGGCAGTCCCCGGGCGGTCCGGGCGGTCCCGGGCGGTCGGGGCGGTCCTGGGCGGTCCCCGGGCGGACCGGGGCGGTCCCGGGCGGTCCCGGGCGGTCCCGGGCGGTCCGGGGCGGTCCCGGGTGGTCCGGGGCAGTCCCGGGCGGTGCGGGGCGGTCCCGGGCGGTCCGGGTCGGTCCCGGGCGGTCCGGGGCGGTCCCGGGCGGTCCCGGGCGGTCCGGGGCGGTCCCGGTGCGGTACCGGGCGGTCCCGGGCAGTCCGGGGCGGTCCCGGGCGGTCCGGGGCGGTCCCAGGCGGTCCGTGGCGGTCCCGGGCGGTCCGGGGCGGTCCCAGGCGGTCCGGGGCGGTCCCGGGCGGTCCGGGGCGGTCCCGTGCGGTCCGGGGCGGTCCCGGGGCGGTCCCGGGCGGTCCCGGGCGGTCCCGGGTGGTCCCGGGCGGTTCCGGATGGTCCCCGACGGTCCCGGGCGGTCCCGGGCGGTCCCGGGCGGTCCCGAGCATTCCAGGGCAGTCCCGGGCGGTCCAGGGTAGTCCCGGGTGGTCCCGGGCCGTCCCGGGCGGTCCCGGGTGCGTGCCGGGCGGTCCCGGGCGGTCCCGGGTGGTCCGGGGCGGTCCTGGGCGGTCCGGGGCGGTCCCGGGCGGTCCGGGGCGGTCCCGGGCGGTCCCGGACGGTCCCGGGCGGTCCCGGGCGGTCCCGGGCGGTCCCAGGCGATCCGGGGCGGTCCCGGGCGGTCCCGGGCGGTCCCGGGTGGTCCCGGGCGGTCCCGGGCAGTCCCGGGCGGTCCCGGGCGGTCCCGGGCGGTCCGTGGCAATCCGGGGCGGTCCCCGGCGGTCCCGGGCGGTCCGGGGCGGTCCTGGGCAGTCCCGGGCGGTCCCGGGCGCTCCGGGGCGGTCCAGGGTGGTCCGGGGCGGTCCCGGGCGGTCGGGGGCGTCCCGGGCGGTCCTGGGCGGTCCCGGGCGGTCCCGGGCGGTCCGGGGCGGTCCATTGCGGTCCGGGGCGGTCCCGGGCGGTCCGGGGCGGTCCCTGGCGGTCCGGGGCGGTCCCGGGCGGTCCGGGGCGGTCCCGGGCGGTCCGGGGCGGTCCCGGGCGGTCCGGGGCAGTCCCAGGCGGCCCCGGACTGTCCGGACGGTCCCGTGCGGTCCTGGGCGGTCCTGGGCGGTCCCGGGCGGTCTGGGGTGGTCCCGGGCGGTCCCGGACGGTCCCGGGCGGTCCCGGGCGGTGCCGGGCGGTCCCGGGCGGTCCGGGGCGGTCCCGGGCGGTCCCGGGCGGTCCCGGGTGGTCCCGGGCGGTCCCGGGCAGTCCCGGGCGGTCCCGGGCGGTCCCGGGCGGTCCGTGGTAATCCGGGGCGGTCCTGGGTGGTCCCGGGCGGTCCGGGGCGGTCCTGGGGCGGTCCCGGGCGGTCCCGGGCGGTCCGGGGCGGTCCAGGGTGGTCCGGGGCGGTCCCGGGCGGTCCGGGGCGTCCCGGGCGGTCCTGGGCGGTCCCGCGCGGTCCCGGGCGGTCCGGGGCGGTCCAGGGCGGTCCGGGGCGTTCCCGGGCGGTCCGGGGCGGTCCCTGGCGGTCCGGGTCGGTCCCGGGCGGTCCGGGGCGGTCCCGGGCGGTCCTGGGCAGTCCGGGGCGGTCCGGGGCGGTACCGGGCGGTCCCGGGCAGTCCGGGGCGGTCCCGGGCGGTCCGGGGCGGTCCCAGGCGGTCCGGGGCAGTCCCGGGCGGTCGGGGCGGTCCCAGGCGGTCCGGGGCGGTCCCGGGCGGTCCGGGGCGGTCACGGGCGGTCTGGGGCGGTCCCGGGCGGTGCCGAGCGTTCCAGGGCAGTCCCGGGCGGTCCAGGGCAGTCCCGGGCGGTCCCGGGCCGTCCCGGGCGGTCCCGGGCGGTCCCGGGCGGTCCCGGGCGGTCCCGGGCAGTCCGGGGCGGTCCCAGGCGGTCCAGGGCGGTCCCAGGCGGTCCGGGGCGGTCCCGGGCGGTCCGGGGCGGTCCCAGGCGGTCCGGGGCGGTCCCGGGCGGTCCGGGGCGGTCCCGGGCAGTCTGGGGCGGTCCCGGGCGGTCCCGAGCGTTTCAGGGCAGTCCCGGGCGGTCCAGGGCAATCCCGGGCGGTCCCGGCCCGTCCCGGGCGGTCCCGGGCGGTCCCGGGCGGTCCCGGGTGGTCCCGGGCGGTCCGGGGCGGTCCCGGGCGGTCCCGGGCGGTCCCGGGTGGTCCCGGGCGGTCCCGGGCAGTCCCGGGCGGGCCCGGGCGGTCCCGGGCGGTCCGTGGCAATCCGGGGCGGTCCCGGGCGGTCCCGGGCGGTCCTGGGCGGTCCCGGGCGGTCCCGGGCGGTCCCGGGCGGTCCCGGGCGGTCCCGGGCGGTCCCGGGCGGTCCCGGGCGGTCCGTGGCGGTCCGGGGTGGTCCCGGGCGGTCCCGGGCGGTCCGGGGCGGTCCCGGGCGGTCCTGGACAGTCCCGGCTGGTCCGGGGCTGTCCCGGGCAGTCCGGGGCGGTCCTGGGCGGTCCCGGGCCGTCCGGGGCGGTCCCGGGCGGTCTGGGGCGGTCCCGGGCGGTCCGGGGCAGTCCCGGGCGGTCCGGGGCGGTCCCGGGCGGTCCGGGGCGGTCCTGGGCGGTCCCGGGCGGACCGGGGCGGTCCCGGGCGGTCCCGGGCGGTCCGGGCGGTCCGGGGCGGTCCCGGGTGGTCCGGGGCAGTCCCGGGCGGTGCGGGGCGGTCCCGGGCGGTCCGGGTCGGTCCCGGGCGGTCCGGGGCGGTCCCGGGCGGTCCCGGGCGGTCCGGGGCGGTCCGGTGCGGTACCGGGCGGTCCCGGGCAGTCCGGGGCGGTCCCGGGCGGTCCGGGGCGGTCCCAGGCGGTCCGTGGCGGTCCCGGGCGGTCCGGGCGGTCCCAGGCGGTCCGGGGCGGTCCCGGGCGGTCCGGGGCGGTCCCGTGCGGTCCGGGGCGGTCCGGGCGGTCCCGGGCGGTCCCGGGCGGTCCCGGGTGGTCCCGGGCGGTTCCGGATGGTCCCGACGGTCCCGGGCGGTCCCGGGCGGTCCCGGGCGGTCCCGAGCATTCCAGGGCAGTCCCGGGCGGTCCAGGGTAGTCCCGGGTGGTCCCGGGCCGTCCCGGGCGGTCCCGGGTGGTCCCGGGCGGTCCCGGGCGGTCCCGGGTGGTCCGGGGCGGTCCTGGGCGGTCCGGGGCGGTCCCGGGCGGTCCGGGGCGGTCCCGGGCGGTCCCGGACGGTCCCGGGCGGTCCCGGGCGGTCCCGGGCGGTCCCAGGCGATCCGGGGCGGTCCCGGGCGGTCCCGGGCGGTCCCGGGTGGTCCCGGGCGGTCCCGGGGCAGTCCCGGGCGGTCCCGGGCGGTCCCGGGCGGTCCGTGGCAATCCGGGGCGGTCCCGGGCGGTCCCGGGCGGTCCGGGGCGGTCCTGGGCAGTCCCGGGCGGTCCCGGGCGCTCCGGGGCGGTCCAGGGTGGTCCGGGGCGGTCCCGGGCGGTCGGGGGCGTCCCGGGCGGTCCTGGGCGGTCCCGGGCGGTCCCGGGCGGTCCGGGGCGGTCCATTGCGGTCCGGGGCGGTCCCGGGCGGTCCGGGGCGGTCCCTGGCGGTCCGGGGCGGTCCCGGGCGGTCCGGGGCGGTCCCGGGCGGTCCGGGGCGGTCCCGGGCGGTCCGGGGCAGTCCCAGGCGGCCCCGGACTGTCCGGACGGTCCCGTGCGGTCCTGGGCGGTCCTGGGCGGTCCCGGGCGGTCTGGGGTGGTCCCGGGCGGTCCCGGACGGTCCCGGGCGGTCCCGGGCGGTGCCGGGCGGTCCCGGGCGGTCCGGGGCGGTCCCGGGCGGTCCCGGGCGGTCCCGGGTGGTCCCGGGCGGTCCCGGGCAGTCCCGGGCGGTCCCGGGCGGTCCCGGGCGGTCCGTGGTAATCCGGGGCGGTCCTGGGTGGTCCCGGGCGGTCCGGGGCGGTCCTGGGCGGTCCCGGGCGGTCCCGGGCGGTCCGGGGCGGTCCAGGGTGGTCCGGGGCGGTCCCGGGCGGTCCGGGGCGTCCCGGGCGGTCCTGGGCGGTCCCGCGCGGTCCCGGGCGGTCCGGGGCGGTCCAGGGCGGTCCGGGGCGTTCCCGGGCGGTCCGGGGCGGTCCCTGGCGGTCCGGGGCGGTCCCGGGCGGTCCGGGGCGGTCCCGGGCGGTCCGGGGCGGTCCCGGGCGGTCCGGGGCAGTCCCGGGCGGTCCGGGCGGTCCCGGGCGGTCCGGGGCGGTCCTGGGCGGTCCCGGGCAGTCCGGGGCGGTCCCGGGCGGTCCCGGGCGGTCCCGGGCGGTCCGGGGCGGTCCCGGGCGGTCCGGGGCAGTCCCGGGCGGTCCGGGGAGGTCCCGGGCGGTCCGGGTCGGTCCCGGGCGGTCCGGGGCGGTCCCGGGCGGTCCTGGGCAGTCCGGGGCGGTCCGGGGCGGTACCGGGCGGTCACGGGCAGTCCGGGGCGGTCCCGGGCGGTCCGGGGCGGTCCCAGGCGGTCCGGGGCAGTCCCGGGCGGTCGGGGCGGTCCCAGGCGGTCCGGGGCGGTCCCGGGCGGTCCGGGGCGGTCACGGGCGGTCTGGGGCGGTCCCGGGCGGTGCCGAGCGTTCCAGGGCAGTCCCGGGCGGTCCAGGGCAGTCCCGGGCGGTCCCGGGCCGTCCCGGGCGGTCCCGGGCGGTCCCGGGCGGTCCCGGGCGGTCCCGGGCGGTCCCGGGCAGTCCGGGGCGGTCCCAGGCGGTCCAGGGCGGTCCCAGGCGGTCCGGGGCGGTCCCGGGCGGTCCGGGGCGGTCCCAGGCGGTCCGGGGCGGTCCCGGGCGGTCCGGGGCGGTCCCCGGGCAGTCTGGGGCGGTCCCGGGCGGTCCCGAGCGTTTCAGGGCAGTCCCGGGCGGTCCAGGGCAATCCCGGGCGGTCCCGGCCCGTCCCGGGCGGTCCCGGGCGGTCCCGGGCGGTCCCGGGAGGTCCCGGGCGGTCCGGGGCGGTCCCGGGCGGTCCCGGGCGGTCCCGGGTGGTCCCGGGCGGTCCCGGGCAGTCCCGGGCGGGCCCGGGCGGTCCCGGGCGGTCCGTGGCAATCCGGGGCGGTCCCGGGCGGTCCCGGGCGGTCCTGGGCGGTCCCGGGCGGTCCGGGCGGTCCCGGGCGGTCCCGGGCGGTCCCGGGCGGTCCCGGGCGGTCCCGGGCGGTCCCGGGCGGTCCGTGGCGGTCCGGGGTGGTCCCGGGCGGTCCCGGGCGGTCCGGGGCGGTCCCGGGCGGTCCTGGACAGTCCCGGCTGGTCCGGGGCTGTCCCGGGCAGTCCGGGGCGGTCCTGGGCGGTCCCGGGGCCGTCCGGGGCGGTCCCGGGCGGTCTGGGGCGGTCCCGGGCGGTCCGGGGCAGTCCCGGGCGGTCCGGGGCGGTCCCGGGCGGTCCGGGGCGGTCCTGGGCGGTCCCGGGCGGACCGGGGCGGTCCCGGGCGGTCCCGGGCGGTCCCGGGCGGTCCGGGGCGGTCCCGGGTGGTCCGGGGCAGTCCCGGGCGGAGCGGGGCGGTCCCGGGCGGTCCGGGTCGGTCCCGGGCGGTCCGGGGCGGTCCCGGGCGGTCCCGGGCGGTCCGGGGCGGTCCGGTGCGGTACCGGGCGGTCCCGGGCAGTCCGGGGCGGTCCCGGGCGGTCCGGGGCGGTCCCAGGCGGTCCGTGGCGGTCCCGGGCGGTCCGGGGCGGTCCCAGGCGGTCCGGGGCGGTCCCGGGCGGTCCGGGGCGGTCCCGTGCGATCCGGGGCGGTCCGGGGCGGTCCCGGGCGGTCCCGGGCGGTCCCGGGTGGTCCCGGGCGGTTCCGGATGGTCCCGACGGTCCCGGGCGGTCCCGGGCGGTCCCGGGCGGTCCCGAGCATTCCAGGGCAGTCCCGGGCGGTCCAGGGTAGTCCCGGGTGGTCCCGGGCCGTCCCGGGCGGTCCCGGGTGGTCCCGGGCTGTCCCGGGCGGTCCCGGGTGGTCCGGGGCGGTCCTGGGCGGTCCGGGCGGTCCCGGGCGGTCCGGGGCGGTCCCGGGCGGTCCCGGACGGTCCCGGGCGGTCCCGGGCGGTCCCGGGCGGTCCCAGGCGATCCGGGGCGGTCCCGGGCGGTCCCGGGCGGTCCCGGGTGGTCCCGGGCGGTCCCGGGCAGTCCCGGGCGGTCCCGGGCGGTCCCGGGCGGTCCGTGGCAATCCGGGGCGGTCCCGGGCGGTCCCGGGCGGTCCGGGGCGGTCCTGGGCAGTCCCGGGCGGTCCCGGGCGCTCCGGGGCGGTCCAGGGTGGTCCGGGGCGGTCCCGGGCGGTCGGGGGCGTCCCGGGCGGTCCTGGGCGGTCCCGGGCGGTCCCGGGCGGTCCGGGGCGGTCCATTGCGGTCCGGGGCGGTCCCGGGCGGTCCGGGGCGGTCCCTGGCGGTCCGGGGCGGTCCCGGGCGGTCCGGGGCGGTCCCGGGCGGTCCGGGGCGGTCCCGGGCGGTCCGGGGCAGTCCCAGGCGGCCCCGGACTGTCCGGACGGTCCCGTGCGGTCCTGGGCGGTCCTGGGCGGTCCCGGGCGGTCTGGGGTGGTCCCGGGCGGTCCCGGACGGTCCCGGGCGGTCCCGGGCGGTGCCGGGCGGTCCCGGGCGGTCCGGGGCGGTCCCGGGCGGTCCCGGGCGGTCCCGGGTGGTCCCGGGCGGTCCCGGGCAGTCCCGGGCGGTCCGGGCGGTCCCGGGCGGTCCGTGGTAATCCGGGGCGGTCCTGGGTGGTCCCGGGCGGTCCGGGGGCGGTCCTGGGCGGTCCCGGGCGGTCCCGGGCGGTCCGGGGCGGTCCAGGGTGGTCCGGGGCGGTCCCGGGCGGTCCGGGGCGTCCCGGGCGGTCCTGGGCGGTCCCGCGCGGTCCCGGGCGGTCCGGGGCGGTCCAGGGCGGTCCGGGGCGTTCCCGGGCGGTCCGGGGCGGTCCCTGGCGGTCCGGGGCGGTCCCGGGCGGTCCGGGGCGGTCCCGGGCGGTCCGGGGCGGTCCCGGGCGGTCCGGGGCAGTCCCGGGCGGTCCCCGGACGGTCCGGACGGTCCCCGGGCGGTCCTGGGCGGTCCCGGGCGGTCTCGGCCGGTCCCGGGCGGCCGTGGCGGTCCGGGGCGGTCCCGGGCGGTCCCGGGCGGTCCGGGGCGGTCCTGGGCGGTCCCGGGCGGTCGCGGGCGGTCCGGGGCGGTCCAGGGCGGTCCGGGCAGTCCCGGGCGGTCCGGGGTGGTCCCGGACGGTCCAGGGGCGGTCCCGGGCGGTCCGGGGTGGTCCCGGGCGGTCCGGGGCGGTCCCGGGTGGTCCGGGGCGGTCCCGGGCGGTCCCGTGCGGTCCCGGGCGGTCCCGGACGGTCCAGACGGTCCGGGCGGTCCCGGGCGGTCCCGGGCGGTCCCGGATGGTCCCGACGGTCCCGGGCGGTCCCGGGCGGTCCCGGGCGGTTCCGAGCGTTCCAGGGCAGTCCCGGGCGGTTCAGGTAGTCCCGGGTGGTCCCGGGCCGTCCCGGGTGGTCCCGGGTGGTCCCGGGCGGTCCCGGGCGGTCCGGGGTGGTCCGGGGCAGTCCTGGGCGGTCCGGGGCGGTCCCGGGCGGTCCGGGGCGGTCCCGGGCGGTCCCGGACGGTCCCGGGCGGTCCCGGGCGGTCCCGGGCGGTCCCGGGCGGTCCCAGGCGGTCCGGGGCGGTCCCGGGCGGTCCGGGGCAGTCCCGGGCGGTCCGGGGCGGTCCCGGGCAGTCCGGGGCGGTACCGGGCGGTCCCGGGCAGTCCGGGGCGGTCCCGGGCGGTCCGGGGCGGTCCCAGGCGGTCCGGGGCGGTCCCAGGCGGTCCGGGGCGGTCCCGGGCGGTCCGGGGCGGTCCCGGGCGGTCCGGGGCGGTCCCGGGCGGTCCTGGGCGGTCCCGGGCGGTCCCGGGCGGTCCCGGATGGTCCCGACGGTCCCGGGCGGTCCCGGGCGGTCCCGGGCAGTCCCGAGCGTTCCAGGGCAGTCCCGGACGGTCCAGGGTAGTCCCGGGTGGTCCCGGGCCGTCCCGGGCGGTCCCCGGGTGGTCCGGGCGGTCCCGGGCGGTCCCGGGTGGTCCGGGGCGGTCCTGGGCGGTCCGGGGCGGTCCCGGGCGGTCCGGGGCGGTCGCGGGCGGTCCCGGACGGTCCCGGGCGGTCCCGGGCGGTCCCGGGCGGTCCCGGGCGGTCCCAGGCGGTTCGGGGCGGTCCCGGGCGGTCCCGGGCGGTCCCAGGTGGTCCCGGGCGGTCCCGGGCAGTCCCGGGCGGTCCCGGGGCGGTCCCTTGCGGTCCACGGCAATCCGGGGCGGTCCCGGGCGGTCCCGGGCGGTCCGGGGCGGGTCCTGGGCGGTCCGGGCGGTCCCGGGCGGTCCGGGGCGGTCCAGGGTGCTCCGGGGCAGTCCCGGGCGGTCCGGGGCGTCCCGGGCGGTCCTGGGCGGTCCCCGGGCGGTCCCGGGCGGTCCGGGGCGGTCCAGGGCGGTCCGGGCAGTCCCGGGCGGTCCGGTGCGGTCCCTGGCGGTCCGGGGCGGTCCCGGGCGGTCCGGGGCGGTCCCGGGCGGTCTGGGGCGGTCCCGGGCGGTCCGGGGCAGTCCCAGGCGGCCCCGGAATGTCCGGACGGTCCTGGGCGGTCCTGGGCGGTCCTGGGCGGTCCCGGGCGGTCCGGGGTGGTCCCGGGCGGTCCCGGACGGTCCCGGGCGGTCCCGGGCGGTCCCGGCGGTTCTGGGCGGTCCGGGGCGGTCCCGGGCGGTCCCGGGCGGTCCCGGGTGGTCCCGGCGGTCCCGGGCAGTCCCGGGCGGTCCCGGGCGGTCCCGGGCGGTCCGTGGCAATCCGGGGCGGTCCCGGGTGGTCCCTGGCGGTCCGGGGCGGTCCCGGGCGGTCCGGGGCGGTCCCAGGCGGTCCGGGGCGGTCCCGGGCGGTCCGGGGCGTTCCCGGGCGGTCCGGGGCGGTCCCGGGTGGTCCCGGGCGGTCCCGGGCGGTCCCGGGCGGTCCCGGATGGTCCCGCGGTCCCGGGCGGTCCCGGGCGGTCCCGGGCGGTTCCGAGCGTTCCAGGGCAGTCCCGGGCGGTTCAGGGTAGTCCCGGGTGGTCCCGGGCCGTCCCGGGTGGTCCCGGGTGGTCCCGGGCGGTCCCGGGCGGTCCGGGGTGGTCCGGGGCAGTCCTGGGCGGTCCGGGGCGGTCCCGGGCGGTCCGGGGCGGTCCCGGGCGGTCCCGGACGGTCCCGGGCGGTCCCGGGCGGTCCCGGGCGGTCCCGGGCGGTCCCAGGCGGTCCGGGGCGGTCCGGGCGGTCCGGGGCAGTCCCGGGCGGTCCGGGGCGGTCCCGGGCAGTCCGGGGCGGTACCGGGCGGTCCCGGGCAGTCCGGGGCGGTCCCGGGCGGTCCGGGGCGGTCCCAGGCGGTCCGGGGCGGTCCCAGGCGGTCCGGGGCGGTCCCGGGCGGTCCGGGGCGGTCCCGGGCGGTCCGGGGCGGTCCCGGGCGGTCCTGGGGCGTCCCGGGCGGTCCCGGGCGGTCCCGGATGGTCCCGACGGTCCCGGGCGGTCCCGGGCGGTCCCGGGCAGTCCGAGCGTTCCAGGGCAGTCCCGGACGGTCCAGGGTAGTCCCGGGTGGTCCCGGGCCGTCCCGGGCGGTCCCGGGTGGTCCCGGGCGGTCCCGGGCGGTCCCGGGTGGTCCGGGGCGGTCCTGGCGGTCCGGGGCGGTCCCGGGCGGTCCGGGGCGGTCGCGGGCGGTCCCGGACGGTCCCGGGCGGTCCCGGGCGGTCCCGGGCGGTCCCGGGCGGTCCCAGGCGGTTCGGGGCGGTCCCGGGCGGTCCCGGGCGGTCCCAGGTGGTCCCGGGCGGTCCCGGGCAGTCCCGGGCGGTCCCGGGCGGTCCCTTGCGGTCCACGGCAATCCGGGGCGGTCCCGGGCGGTCCCGGGCGGTCCGGGGCGGGTCCTGGGCGGTCCCGGGCGGTCCCGGGCGGTCCGGGGCGGTCCAGGGTGCTCCGGGGCAGTCCCGGGCGGTCCGGGGCGTCCCGGGCGGTCCTGGGCGGTCCCGGGCGGTCCCGGGCGGTCCGGGGCGGTCCAGGGCGGTCCGGGGCAGTCCCGGGCGGTCCGGTGCGGTCCCTGGCGGTCCGGGGCGGTCCCGGGCGGTCCGGGGCGGTCCCGGGCGGTCTGGGGCGGTCCCGGGCGGTCCGGGGCAGTCCCAGGCGGCCCCGGACTGTCCGGACGGTCCCGGGCGGTCCCTGGGCGGTCCTGGGCGGTCCCGGGCGGTCCGGGGTGGTCCCGGGCGGTCCCGGACGGTCCCGGGCGGTCCCGGGCGGTCCCGGGCGGTTCCGGGCGGTCCGGGGCGGTCCCGGGCGGTCCCGGCGGTCCCGGGTGGTCCCGGGCGGTCCCGGGCAGTCCCGGGCGGTCCCGGGCGGTCCCGGGCGGTCCGTGGCAATCCGGGGCGGTCCCGGGTGGTCCCTGGCGGTCGGGGCGATCCTGGGCGGTCCCGGGCGGTCCCGGGCGGTCCGGGGCGGTCCAGGGTGGTCCAGGGCGGTCCCGGGCGGTCCGGGGCGTCCCGGGCGGTCCTGGGCGGTCCCGGGCGGTCCCGGGCGGTCCCGGGCGGTCCGGGGCGGTCCAGGGCGGTCCGGGGCGGTCCCGGGCGGTCCGGCGCGGTCCCTGGCGGTCCGGGGCGGTCCCGGGCGGTCTGGGGCGGTCCCGGGCGGTCCGGGGCGGTCCCGGGCGGTCCGGGGCAGTCCCGGGCGGTCCCGGACGGTCCGGACGGTCCCGGGCGGTCCTGGGCGGTCCCGGGTGGTCCCGGGCGGTCCCGGCAGTCCCGGGCGGTCCCGGGCGGTCCCGGGCGGTCCGTGGCAATCCGGGGCGGTCCCGGGTGGTCCCTGGCGGTCCGGGGCGGTCCTGGGCGGTCCCGGGCGGTCCCGGGCGGTCCGGGGCGGTCCAGGGTGGTCCAGGGCGGTCCCGGGCGGTCCGGGGCGTCCCGGGCGGTCCTGGGCGGTCCCGGGCGGTCCCGGGCGGTCCCGGGCGGTCCGGGGCGGTCCAGGGCGGTCCGGGGCGGTCCCGGGCGGTCCGGCGCGGTCCCTGGCGGTCCGGGGCGGTCCCGGGCGGTCTGGGGCGGTCCCGGGCGGTCCGGGGCGGTCCCCGGGCGGTCCGGGGCAGTCCGGGCGGTCCCGGACGGTCCGGACGGTCCCGGGCGGTCCTGGGCGGTCCCGGGCGGTCTCGGGCGGTCCCGGGCAGCCCGTGGCGGTTCGGGGCGGTCCCGGGCGGTCCCGGGCGGTCCGGGGCGGTCCTGGGCGGTCTCGGGCGGTCCCGGGCGGTCCGGGGCGGTCCAGGGCGGTCCGGGGCGGTCCCGGGCGGTCCGGGGCGGTCCCGGACGTTCCAGGGCGGTCCCGGGCGGTCCGGGGTGGTCCCGGGCAGTCCGGGGTGGTCCCGGGTGGTCCGGGGCGATCCCGGGCGGTCCCGTGCGGTCCCGGGCGGTCCCGGACGGTCCCGGACGGTCCCGGGCGGTCCCAGGGCGGTCCCGGGCGGTCCCGGGCAGTCCCGGGCGTTCCAGGGCGGTCCCGGGTGGTCCCGGGCGGTCCCGGGCGGTCCCGGGCGGTCCCGGGCGGTCCCGGGCGGTCACGGGCGGTCCCGGGCGGTCCCGGCCGGTCCCGGGCTGTCCCGGGCAGTCCGGGGTGGTCCCGAGCAGTCCGGGGCGGTCCCGGGCGGTCCGGGGCGGTCCCGGGCGGTCCCGGGCGGTCCCGGGCGGTCCCGGGCGGTCCCGGGCGGTCCCGGGCGGTCCGGGGCGGTTCGCGGGCGGTCCGCGCGGGCGGTCCGGGCGTCACGGCGTCGTGGGCGGTCCCGGGCAGTCCTGGGCGGTCCCGGGCGGTCCCGGGCGGTCCAGGGCGGTCCCGGGCGGTCCCGGGCGGTCCCGGGCGGTCCCGGGCGGTCCGTGGCGGTCCGGGGCGGTCCAGGGCGGTCCCGGGCGGTCCAGGGCGGTCCCGGGCGGTCCCGGGCAGTCCCGGCCGGTCCGGGGCCGTCCCAGGCGGTCCGGGGCGGTCCTGGGCGGTCCCGGGCGGTCCGGGGCGGTCCGGGCGGTCGGGGCGGTCCCGGGCGGTCCGGGGCAGTCCCGGGCGGTCCGGGGCGCTCCCGGGCAGTCCGGGGCGGTCCTGGGCGGTCCCGGGCGGTCCGGGGCGGTCCCGGGCGGTCCCGGGTGGTCCCGGGCGGTCCGGGGCGGTCCCGGGCGGTCCGGGGCAGTCCCCGGGCGGTCCGGGGCGGTCCCGGGCGGTCCGGGTCGGTCCTGGGCGGTCCGGGGCGGTCCCGGGCGGTCTCGGGCGGTCCGGGGCGGTCCGGGGCGGTACCGGGCGGTCCCGGGCAGTCCGGGGCGGTCCCGGGCGGTCCGGGGCGGTCCCAGGCGGTCTGGGGCGTCAGGCGGGTCACGGGCGGTCCGGGGCGGTCCCAGGCGGTCCGGGGCGGTCCCGGGCGGTCCGGGGCGGTCCCGGGCGGTCCGGGGCGGTCCCGGGCGGTCCCGGGCGGTCCCGGGCGGTCCCGGGCGGTCCCAGACGGTCCCGACGGTCCCGGGCGGTCCCGGGCAGTCCCGGGCGGTCCCGAGCGTTCCAGGGCAGTCCCGGGCGGTCCAGGGCAGTCGCGGGCGGTCCCGGGCCGTCCCGGGCGGTCCGGGCGGTCCCGGGCGGTCCCGGGCGGTCCCTGGGCGGTCCCGGGCGGACCCGGGCAGTCCCGAGCGTTCCAGTGCAGTCCCGGGCGGTCCAGGGCAGTCCCGGGCGGTCCCGGGCCGTCCCGGGCGGTCCCGGGCGGTCCCGGGCGGTCCCGGGCCGTCCCGGGCGGTCCCGGGCGGTCCCGGGTGGTCCCGGGCGGTCCCGGGCGGTCCTGGGTGGTCCGGGCGTTCCCAGGCGGTCCGGGGCGGTCCCGGGCGGTCGTGGGTGGTCCCAGGCGGTCCTGGGCGGTCCCGGGTGGTCCCGGGCGGTCCCGGGCGGTCCCGGGCGGTCCCGGGCGGTCCCGGGCGGTCCCGGGCGGTCCGTGGCGGTCCGGGGCGGTCCCGGGCGGTCCCGTGCGGTCCGGGGCGGTCCCGGGCGGTCCGGGTCGGTCCTGGGCGGTCCCGGGCGGTCCGGGGCGGTCCCGGGCGATCCGGGGCGGTCCCGGGCGGTAAGGGGCAGTCCCGGGCGGTCCGGGGCGGTACCGGGTGGTCCGGGGCAGTCCTGGGCGGTCCCGGGCGGTCCGGGGCGGTCCCGGGCGGTCCCGGGCTCCCGGGCGGTCCGGGTCGGTCCCGGGCGGTCCGGGTCGGTCCCGGGCGGTCCTGGGCGGCCCCGGGCGGTCTCAGGCGGTCCGGGCGGTCCGGGGCGGTACCGGGCGGTCCCGGTCAGTCCGGGGCGGTCCCGGGCGTCCGGGCGGTCCCAGGCGGTCTGGGGCGGTCCCGGGCGGTCCGGGGCGGTCCCAGGCGGTCCGGGGCGGTCCCGGGCGGTCCGGGGCGGTCCCGGGCGGTCCGGGGCGGTCCCGGGCGGTCCCGGGCGGTCCCGGGCGGTCCCGGCGGTCCCGGACGGTCCCGACGGTCCCGGGCGGTCCCGGGCGGTCCCGGGCGGTCCCGAGCGTTCCAGGGCAGTCCCGGGCAGTCCAGGGCAGTCCCGGGCGGTCCCGGGCCGTCCCGGGCGGTCCCGGGCGGTCCCGGGCGGTCCCGGGCGGTCCCGGGCGGTCCCGGACGGTCCCGACGGTCCCGGGCGGTCCCGGGCGGTCCCGGGCGGTCCCGAGCGTTCCAGTGCAGTCCCGGGCGGTCCAGGGCAGTCCCGGGCGGTCCCGGGCCGTCCCGGGCGGTCCCGGGCGGTCCCGGGCAGTCCCGGGCGGTCGCGGGTGGTCCGGGGCATTCCCGGGCGGTCCGGAGCGGTCCCGGGCGGTCGTGGGCGGTCCCGGGCGGTCCTGGGCGGTCCCGGGTGGTCCCGGGCGGTCCCGGGGCGGTCCCGGGCGGTCCCGGGCGGTCCCGGGCGGTGCGTGGCGGTCCGGGGCGGTCCCGGGCGGTCCCGGGCGGTCCGGGGCGGTCCCGGGCGGTCCCGGGCAGTCCTGGCCGGTCCGGGACTGTCCCGGGCGGTCCGGGGCGGTCCTGGGCGGTCCCGGGCGGTCCGGGGCGGTCCCGGGCGGTCCGGGGCGGTCCCGGGCGGTCCGGGGCAGTCCCGGGCGGTCCGGGGCGGTCCCGGGCGGTCCGGGGCGGTCCTGGGCGGTCCCGGGCGGTCCGGGGCGGTCCCGGGCGGTCCCAGGTGGTCCCGGGCGGTCCGGGTCGGTCCCGGGCGGTCCGGGGCCGTCCCGGGCGGTCCCGGGCGGTCCGGGATGGTCCGGGCGGTACCGGGCGGTCCCGGGCGGTCCGGGGCAGTCCCGGGCGGTCCGGGGCAGTCCCGGGCGGTCCGGGGCGGTCCCGGCGGTCCGGGGCGGTCCTGGGCGGTCCCGGGCGGTCCAGGGCGGTGCCGGGCGGTCCCGGGCGGTCCCACGGCGATCCGGGGCGGGTCCCGGGCGGTCCGGGGCAGTCCCGGGCGGTCCGGGGCGGTCCCGGGCGGTCCGGGGCGGTCCTGGGCGGTCCCGGGCGGTCCGGGGCGGTCCCGGGCGGTCCCGGGCGGTCCCGGGCGGTCCGGAGTGGTCCCGGGCGGTCCAGGGCAGTCCCGGGCGGTCCGGGGCGGTCCCGGGCGGTCCGGGGCGGTCCCGGGCGGTCCCGGACGGTCCCGGGCGGTCCCGGGCGGTCCCGGGCGGTCCTGGGCGTCCCGGGCGGTCCCGGGCGGTTCCGGGCGGTCCCGGGCGGTCCGTCGCGGTCCGGGGCGGTCCCGGGCGGTCCCGGGCGGTCTGGGGCGGTCCTGGGCGGTCCCGGGCGGTCCCGGGCGGTCCGGGGCGGTCCAGGGCGGTCCGGGGCGGTCCCGGGCGGGTCCGGGGCGGTCCCTGGCGGTCCGGGGCGGTCCCGGGCGGTCCGGGGCGGTCCTGGGCGGTCCGGGGCGGTCCCGGGCGGTTCGGGGTGGTCCCGGGCGTCCGGACGGTCCGGGCGGTCCCGGGCGGTCCCGGGCGGTCCCTAGCGGTCCCGGGCGGCCATGGCGTCCGGGGCGGTCCCGGGCAGTCCCGGGCGGTCCGGGGCGGTCCTGGGCGGTCCCGGGCGGTCCCGGGCGGTCCGGGGCGGTCCAGGGCGGTCCGGGGCGGTCCCGGGCGGTCCGGGGCGGTCCCGGGCGGTCCAGGGCAGTCCCGGGCGGTCCGGGGTGGTCAGGGGCGGTCCGGGGCGGTCCCGGGCGGTCCGGGGCGGTCCCGGGCGGTCCCGTGCGGTCCCAGGCGGTCCCGGGCGGTCCCGGGCGGTCAGGGGCGGTCCAGGGCGGTCCGGGGCGGTCCCGGGCGGTCCGGGGCGGTCCCGGGCGGTCCAGGGCGGTCCCGAGCGGTCCGGGGTGGTCAGGGGCGGTCCGGGGCGGTCCCGGGCGGTCCGGGGCGGTCCCGGGCGGTCCGCCGTGCGGTCCCAGGCAGTCCCGGACGGTCCGGACGGTCCCGGGCGGTCCCGGGCGGTCCCGGGCGGTCCCGGGCGGTCAGGGCGGTCCTGGGTGGTCCCGGGCGGTCCCGGGCGGTCCCGGGCGGTCCGGGGCGGTCCCGGGCGGTCCCGGGCGGTCACGGGCGGTCCCGGGCGGTCCGGCCATTCCCGGGCGGTCCAGGGCAGTCCGGGGTGGTTCCGAGCAGTCCAGGGCGGTCCCGGGCGGTCCGGGGCGGTCCCGGGCGGTCCCGGGCGGTTCCGGGCGGTCCGGGGCGGTCCCGGGCGGTCCCGGGCGGTCCCGGGCGGTCCCGGGCGGTCCTGGGCGGTCCTGGGCGGTCCCGGGCGGTCCCGGGCGGTCCGTGGCGGTCCGGGGCGGTCCGGGGCGGTCCGGGGCGGTACCGGCCGGTCCCGGGCAGTCTGGGGCGGTCCCGGGCGGTCCGGGGCGGTCCTGGGCGGTCCCGGGCGGTCCAGGGCGGTGCCGGGCGGTCCCGGGCGGTCCCGGGCGATCCGGGGCGGTCCCGGGCGGTCCGGGCAGTCCCGGGCGGTCCGGGGCGGTCCCGGGCGGTCCGGGGCGGTCCTGGGCGGTCCCGGCGGTCCGGGGCGGTCCCGGGCGGTCCCGGGCGGTCCCGGGCGGTCCGGAGTGGTCCCGGGCGGTCCGGGGCAGTCACGGGCGGTCCGGGGCGGTCCCGGGCGGTCCGGGGCGGTCCCGGGCGGTCCCGGACGGTCCCGGGCGGTCCCGGGCGGTCCCGGGCGGTCCTGGGCGTCCCCGGGCGGTCCCGGGCGGTTCCGGGCGGTCCCGGGCGGTCCGTCGCGGTCCGGGGCGGTCCCGGGCGGTCCCGGGCGGTCTGGGGCGGTCCTGGGCGGTCCCAGGCGGTCCCGGGCGGTCCGGGGCGGTCCAGGGCGGTCCGGGGCGGTCCCGGGCGGTCCGGGGCGGTCCCTGGCGGTCCGGCGCGGTCCCGGGCGGTCCGGGGCGGTCCTGGGCGGTCCGGGGCGGTCCCGGGCGGTTCGGGGGGTCCCGGGCGGTCCCGGACGGTCCGGACGGTCCCGGGCGGTCCCGGGCGGTCCCGGGCGGTCCCTAGCGGTCCCGGGCGGCCCATGGCAGTCCGGGGCGGTCCCGGGCAGTCCCGGGCGGTCCGGGGCGGTCCTGGGCGGTCCCGGGCGGTCCCGGGCGGTCCGGGGCGGTCCAGGGCGGTCCGGGGCGGTCCCGGGCGGTCCGGGGCGGTCCCGGGCGGTCCAGGGCGGTCCCGGGCGGTCCAGGGCGTCCCGGGCGGTCCCGGGCGGTCCCGGGCAGTCCCGGCGGTCCCGGACGGTCCCGACGGTCCCGGGCGGTCCCGTGCGGTCCCGGGCGGTCCCGAGCGTTCCAGGGCAGTCCCGGGCAGTCCAGGGCAGTCCCGGGCGGTCCCGGGCCGTCCCGGGCGGTCCCGGGCGGTCCCAGGTGGTCCCGGGCGGTCCCGGGCGGTCCCGGATGGTCCCGACGGTCCCGGGCGGTCCCGGGCGGTCCCGGGCGGTCCCGAGCGTTCCAGTGCAGTCCCGGGCGGTCCAGGGAAGTCCCGGGCGGTCCCGGGCCGTCCCGGGCGGTCCCGGGCGGTCCCGGGCAGTCCCGGGCGGTCGCGGGTGGTCCGGGGCATTCCCGGGCGGTCCGGAGCGGTCCCGGGCGGTCGTGGGCGGTCCCGGGGCAGTCCTGGGCAGTCCCGGGTGGTCCCGGGCGGTCCCGGGCGGTCCCGCGCGGTCCCGGGCGGTCCCGGGCGGTGCGTGGCGGTCCGGGGGGTCCCGGGCGGTCCCGGGCGGTCCGGGGCGGTCCCGGGCGGTCCCGGGCAGTCCTGGCCGGTCCGGGACTGTCCCGGGCGGTCCGGGGCGGTCCTGGGCGGTCCCGGGCGGTCCGGGGCGGTCCCGGGCGGTCCGGGGCGGTCCCGGGCGGTCCGGGGCAGTCCCGGGCGGTCCGTGGCGGTCCCGGGCGGTCCGGGGCGGTCCCGGGCGGTCCCGGGCGGTCCGGGGCGGTCCCGGGCGGTCCCGGGTGGTCCCGGGCGGTCCGGGTCGGTCCCGGTCGGTCCGGGGCGGTCCCGGGCAGTCCCGGGCGGTCCGGGGTGGTCCGGGGCGGTACCGGGCGGTCCCGGGCGGTCCGGGGCAGTCCCGGGCGGTCCGGGGCAGTCCCGGGCGGTCCGGGGCGGTCCCGGGAGGTCCGGGGCGGTCCTGGGCGGTCCCGGGCGGTCCAGGGTGGTGCCGGGCGGTCCCGGGCGGTCCCGGGCGATCCGGGGCGGTCCCGGGCGGTCCGGGGCAGTCCCGGGCGGTCCGGGGCGGTCCCGGGCGGTCCGGGGCGGTCCTGGGCGGTCCCGGGCGGTCCGGGGCGGTCCCGGGCGGTCCCGGGCGGTCCCGGGCGGTCCGGAGTGGTCCCGGGCGGTCCGGGGCAGTCCCGGGCGGTCCGGGGCGGTCCCGGGCGGTCTGGGGCGGTCCCGGGCGGTCCCGGACGGTCCCGGGCGGTCCCGGGCGGTCCCGGGCGGTCCTGGGCGTCCCGGGCGGTCCCGGGCGGTTCCGGGCGGTCCCGGGCGGTCCGTCGCGGTCCGGGGCGGTCCCGGGCGGTCCCGGGCGGTCTGGGGCGGTCCTGGGCGGTCCCGGGCGGTCCCGGGCGGTCCGGGGCGGTCCAGGGCGGTCCGGGGCGGTCCCGGGCGGTCCGGGGCGGTCCCTGGTGGTCCGGGGCGGTCCCGGGCGGTCCGGGGCGGTCCTGGGCGGTCCGGGGCGGTCCCGGGCGGTTCGGGGGGGTCCCGGGCGGTCCCGGACGGTCCGGACGGTCCCGGGCGGTCCCGGGCGGTCCCGGGCGGTCCCTAGCGGTCCCGGGCGGCCCATGGCAGTCCGGGGCGGTCCCGGGCAGTCCCGGGCGGTCCGGGGCGGTCCTGGGCGGTCCCGGGCGGTCCCGGGCGGTCTGTGGCGGTCCAGGGCGGTCCGGGGCGGTCCCGGGCGGTCCGGGGCGGTCCCGGGCGGTCCAGGGCGGTCCCGGGCGGTCCGGGGTGGTCAGGGGCGGTCCGGGGCGGTCCCGGGCGGTCCGGGGCGGTCCCGGGCGGTCCCGTGCGGTCCCTGGCGGTCCCGGGCGGTCCCGGGCGGTCCGGGGCGGTCCAGGGCGGTCCGGGGCGGTCCCGGGCGGTCCGGGGCGGTCCCGGGCGGTCCAGGGCGGTCCCGGGCGGTCCGGGGTGGTCAGGGGCGGTCCGGGGCGGTCCCGGGCGGTCCGGGGCGGTCCCGGGCGGTCCCGTGCGGTTTCAGGCGGTCCCGGACGGTCCGGACGGTCCCGGGCGGTCCCGGGCGGTCCCGGGCGGTCCCGGGCGGTCCAGGGCGGTCCTGGGTGGTCCCGGGCGGTCCCGGGCGGTCCCGGGCGGTCCGGGGCGGTCCCGGGCGGTCCCGGGCGGTCACGGGCGGTCCCGGGCGGTCCCGGCCGGGCCCGGGCGGTCCCAGGCAGTCCGGGGTGGTCCCGAGCAGTCCAGGGCGGTCCCGGGCGGGCCGGGGCGGTCCCGGGCGGTCCCGGGCGGTTCCGGGCGGTCCGGGGCGGTCCCGGGCGGTCCCGGGCGGTCCCGGGCGGTCCCGGGCGGTCCTGGGCGGTCCTGGGCGGTCCCGGGCGGTCCCGGGCGGTCCGTGGCAGTCCGGGGCGGTCCGGGGCGGTCCGGGGCGGTACCGGCCGGTCCCGGGCAGTCCGGGGCGGTCCCGGGCGGTCCGGGGCGGTCCCAGGCGGTCCGGGCCGGTCCCGGGCGGTCCGGGGCGGTCCCAGGCGGTCCGGGGCGGTCCCGGGCGGTCCGGGGCGGTCCCGGGCGGTCCCGGGTGGTCCCGGGCGGTCCCGGGCGGTCCCGGACGGTCCCGACGGTCCCGGGCGGTCCCGGGCGGTCCCGGGCGGTCCCGAGCATTCCAGTGCAGTCCCGGGCGGTCCAGGGAAGTCCCGGGCGGTCCCGGGCCGTCCCGGGCGGTCCCGGGCGGTCCCGGGCAGTCCCGGGCGGTCGCGGGTGGTCCGGGGCATTCCCGGGCGGTCCGGAGCGGTCCCGGGCGGTCGTGGGCGGTCCCGGGCGGTCCTGGGCGGTCCCGGGTGGTCCCGGGCGGTCCCGGGCGGTCCCGCGCGGTCCCGGGCGGTCCCGGGCGGTGCGTGGCGGTCCGGGGCGGTCCCGGGCGGTCCCGGGCGGTCCGGGGCGGTCCCGGGCGGTCCCGGGCAGTCCTGGCCGGTCCGGGACTGTCCCGGGCGGTCCGGGGCGGTCCTGGGCGGTCCCGGGCGGTCCGGGGCGGTCCCGGGCGGTCCGGGGCGGTCCCGGGCGGTCCGGGGCAGTCCTGGGCGGTCCGTGGCGGTCCCGGGCGGTCCGGGGCGGTCCCGGGCGGTCCCGGGCGGTCCGGGGCGGTCCCGGGCGGTCCCGGGTGGTCCCGGGCGGTCCGGGTCGGTCCCGGTCGGTCCGGGGCGGTCCCGGGCAGTCCCGGGCGGTCCGGGGTGGTCCGGGGCGGTACCGGGCGGTCCCGGGCGGTCCGGGGCAGTCCCGGGCGGTCCGGGGCAGTCCCGGGCGGTCCGGGGCGGTCCCGGGCGGTCCGGGGCGGTCCTGGGCGGTCCCGGGCGGTCCAGGGTGGTGCCGGGCGGTCCCGGGCGGTCCCGGGCGATCCGGGGCGGTCCCGGGCGGTCCGGGGCAGTCCCGGGCGGTCCGGGGCGGTCCCGGGCGGTCCGGGGCGGTCCTGGGCGGTCCCGGGCGGTCCGGGGCGGTCCCGGGCGGTCCCGGGCGGTCCCGGGCGGTCCGGAGTGGTCCCGGGCGGTCCGGGGCAGTCCCGGGCGGTCCGGGGCGGTCCCGGGCGGTCCGGGGCGGTCCCGGGCGGTCCCGGACGGTCCCGGGCGGTCCCGGGCGGTCCCGGGCGGTCCTGGGCGTCCCGGGCGGTCCCGGGCGGTTCCGGGCGGTCCCGGGCGGTCCGTCGCGGTCCGGGGCGGTCCCGGGCGGTCCCGGGCGGTCTGGGGCGGTCCTGGGCGGTCCCGGGCGGTCCCGGGCGGTCCGGGGCGGTCCAGGGCGGTCCGGGGCGGTCCCGGGCGGTCCGGGGCGGTCCCTGGCGGTCCGGGGCGGTCCCGGGCGGTCCGGGGCGGTCCTGGGCGGTCCGGGGCGGTCCCGGGCGGTTCGGGGGGGTCCCGGGCGGTCCCGGACGGTCCGGACGGTCCCGGGCGGTCCCGGGCGGTCCCGGGCGGTCCCTAGCGGTCCCGGGCGGCCCATGGCAGTCCGGGGCGGTCCCGGGCAGTCCCGGGCGGTCCGGGGCGGTCCTGGGCGGTCCCGGGCGGTCCCGGGCGGTCTGTGGCGGTCCAGGGCGGTCCGGGGCGGTCCCGGGCGGTCCGGGGCGGTCCCGGGCGGTCCAGGGCGGTCCCGGGCGGTCCGGGGTGGTCAGGGGCGGTCCGGGGCGGTCCCGGGCGGTCCGGGGCGGTCCCGGGCGGTCCCGTGCGGTCCCAGGCGGTCCCGGGTGGTCCCGGGCGGTCCGGGGCGGTCCAGGGCGGTCCGGGGCGGTCCCGGGCGGTCCGGGGCGGTCCCGGGCGGTCCAGGGCGGTCCCGGGCGGTCCGGGGTGGTCAGGGGCGGTCCGGGGCGGTCCCGGGCGGTCCGGGGCGGTCCCGGGCGGTCCCGTGCGGTTTCAGGCGGTCCCGGACGGTCCGGACGGTCCCGGGCGGTCCCGGGCGGTCCCGGGCGGTCCCGGGCGGTCCAGGGCGGTCCTGGGTGGTCCCGGGCGGCCCCGGGCGGTCCCGGGCGGTCCGGGGCGGTCCCGGGCGGTCCCGGGCGGTCACGGGCGGTCCCGGGCGGTCCCGGCCGGTCCCGGGCGGTCCCGGGCAGTCCGGGGTGGTCCCGAGCAGTCCAGGGCGGTCCCGGGCGGTCCGGGGCGGTCCCGGGCGGTCCCGGGCGGTTCCGGGCGGTCCGGGGCGGTCCCGGGCGGTCCCGGGCGGTCCCGGGCGGTCCCGGGCGGTCCTGGGCGGTCCTGGGCGGTCCCGGGCGGTCCCGGGCGGTCCGTGGCGGTCCGGGGCGGTCCGGGGCGGTCCGGGGCGGTACCGGCCGGTCCCGGGCAGTCCGGGGCGGTCCCGGGCGGTCCGGGGCGGTCCCAGGCGGTCCGGGCCGGTCCCGGGCGGTCCGGGGCGGTCCCAGGCGGTCCGGGGCGGTCCCGGGCGGTCCGGGGCGGTCCCGGGCGGTCCCGGGCGGTCCCGGGCGGTCCCAGGCGGTCCCGGACGGTCCCGACGGTCCCGGGCGGTCCCGGGCGGTCCCGGGCGGTCCCGAGCGTTCCAGGGCAGTCCCGGGCGGTCCAGGGCAGTCCCGGGCGGTCCCAGCCCGTCCCGGGCGGTCCCGGGCGGTCCCGGGCGGTCCCGGGCGGTCCCGGGTGGTCCGGGGCGGTCCTGGGCGGTCCGGGGAGGCCCCGGGCGGTCCGGGGCGGTCCCGGGCGGTCCCGGACGGTCCCGGGCGGTCCCGGGCGGTCCCGGGCGGTCCCAGGCGGTCCCGGGCGGTCCGGGGCGGTCCCGGGCGGTCCCGGGCGGTCCCGGGTGGTCCCGGGCGGTCCCGGGCAGTCCCGGGCTGTCCCGGGCGGTCCCGGGCGGTCCGTGGCAATCCGGGGCGGACCCGGGCGGTCCCGGACGGTTTGGGGCGGTCCTGGGCGGTCCGGGGCGGTCCCGGGCGGTCCGGGGCGTCCCGGGCGGTCCGGGGCGGTCCCGGGCGGTCCCGGGCGGTCCCGGGCGGTCCCGGGCGGTCCCAGACGGTCCCGACGGTCCCGGGCGGTCCCGGGCAGTCCCGGGCGGTCCCGAGCGTTCCAGGGCAGTCCCGGGCGGTCCAGGGCAGTCCCGGGCGGTCCCGGGCCGTCCCGGGCGGTCCCGAGCGGTCCCGGGCGGTCCCGGGCGGTCCCTGGGCGGTCCCGGGCGGACCCGGGCAGTCCCGAGCGTTCCAGTGCAGTCCCGGGCGGTCCAGGGCAGTCACGGGCGGTCCCGGGCCGTCCCGGGCGGTCCCGGGCGGTCCTGGGCGGTCCCGGGCCGTCCCGGGCGGTCCCGGGCGGTCCCGGGTGGTCCCGGGCGGTCCCGGGCGGTCCCGGGTGGTCCGGGGCGTTCCCGGGCGGTCCGGGGCGGTCCCGGGCGGTCGTGCGTGGTCCCAGGCGGTCCTGGGCGGTCCCGGGTGGTCCCGGGCGGTCCCGGGCGGTCCCGGGCGGTCCCGGGCGGTCCCGGGCGGTCCCGGGCGGTCCGTGGCGGTCCGGGGCGGTCCCGGGCGGTCCCGTGCGGTCCGGGGCGGTCCGGGCGGTCCGGGGCGGTCCTGGGCGGTCACGGGCGGTCCGGGGCGGTCCCGGGCGATCCGGGGCGGTCCCGGGCGGTAAGGGGCAGTCCCGGGCGGTCCGGGGCGGTACCGGGTGGTCCGGGGCGGTCCTGGGCGGTCCCGGGCGGTCCAGGGCGGTCCCGGGCGGTCCCGGGCGGTCCCGGGCGGTCCGGGTCGGTCCCGGGCGGTCTGGGTCGGTCCCGGGCGGTCCTGGGCGGCCCCGGGCGGTCTCGGGCGGTCCGGGGCGGTCCGGGGCGGTACCGGGCGGTCCCGGTCAGTTTGGGGCGGTCCCGGGCGGTCCGGGGCGGTCCCAGGCGGTCTGGGGCGGTCCCGGGCAGTCCGGGGCGGTCCCAGGCGGTCCGGGGCGGTCCCGGGCGGTCCGGGGCGGTCCCGGGCGGTCCCGGGCGGTCACGGGCGGTCCCGGGCGGTCCCGGCCGGTCCCGGGCGGTCCCGGGCAGTCCGGGGTGGTCCCGAGCAGTCCAGGGCGGTCCCGGGCGGTCCGGGGCGGTCCCGGGCGGTCCCGGGCGGTTCCGGGCGGTCCGGGGCGGTCCCGGGCGGTCCCGGGCGGTCCCGGGCGGTCCCGGGCGGTCCTGGGCGGTCCTGGGCGGTCCCGGGCGGTCCCGGGCGGTCCGTGGCGGTCCGGGGCGGTCCGGGGCGGTCCGGGGCGGTACCGGCCGGTCCCGGGCAGTCCGGGGCGGTCCCGGGCGGTCCGGGGCGGTCCCAGGCGGTCCGGGCCGGTCCCGGGCGGTCCGGGGCGGTCCCAGGCGGTCCGGGGCGGTCCCGGGCGGTCCGGGGCGGTCCCGGGCGGTCCCGGGCGGTCCCGGGCGGTCCCAGGCGGTCCCGGACGGTCCCGACGGTCCCGGGCGGTCCCGGGCGGTCCCGGGCGGTCCCGAGCGTTCCAGGGCAGTCCGGGCGGTCCAGGGCAGTCCCGGGCGGTCCCGAGCGTTCCAGGGCAGTCACGGGCGGACCAGGGCAGTCCCGGGCGGTCCCGGGCCGTCCCGGACGGTCCCGGGCGGTTCCGGGCGGTCCCGGGCGGTCCCTGGGCGGTCCCGGGCGGAGCCGGGCAGTCCCGAGCGTTCCAGTGCAGTCCCGGGCGGTCCAGGGCAGTCCCGGGCGGTCCCGGGCCGTCCCGGGCGGTCCCGGGCGGTCCCGGGCGGTCCCGGGTGGTCCCGGGCGGTCCCGGGCGGTCCCGGGTGGTCTGGGGCGTTCCCGGGCGGTCCGGGGCGGTCCCGGGCAGTCGTGGGTGGTCCCAGGCGGTCCTGGGCGGTCCCGGGTGGTCCCGGGGCGGTCCCGGGCGGTCCCGGGCGGTCCCGGGCGGTCCCGGGCGGTCCCGGGCGGTCCGTGGCGGTCCGGGGCGGTCCCGGGCGGTCCCGTGCGGTCCGGGGCGGTCCCGGGCGGTCCGGGGCGGTCCTGGGCAGTCCCGGGCGGTCCGGGGCGGTCCCGGGCGATCCGGCGCGGTCCCGGGCGGTAAGGGGCAGTCCCGGGCGGTCCGGGGCGGTACCGGGTGGTCCGGGGCGGTCCTGGGCGGTCCCGGGCGGTCCGGGGCAGTCCCGGGCGGTCCCGGGCGTCCCGGGCGGTCCGGGTCGGTCCCGGGCGGTCCGGGTCGGTCCCGGGCGGTCCTGGGCGGCCCCGGGCGGTCTCGGGCGGTCCGGGGCGGTCCGGGGCGGTACCGGGCGGTCCCGGTCAGTCCGGGGCGGTCCCGGGCGGTCCGGGGCGGTCCCAGGCGGTCTGGGGCGGTCCCGGGCAGTCCGGGGCGGTCCCAGGCGGTCCGGGGTGGTCCCGGGCGGTCCGGGGCGGTCCCGGGCGGTCCGGGGCGGTCCCGGGCGGTCCCGGGCGGTCCCGGGCAGTCCCGGCGGTCCCGGACGGTCCCGACGGTCCCGGGCGGTCCCGTGCGGTCCCGGGCGGTCCCGAGCGTTCCAGGGCAGTCCCGGGCAGTCCAGGGCAGTCCCGGGCGGTCCCGGGCCGTCCCGGGCGGTCCGGGCGGTCCCAGGTGGTCCCGGGCGGTCCCGGGCGGTCCCGGATGGTCCCGACGGTCCCGGGCGGTCCCGGGCGGTCCCGGGCGGTCCCGAGCGTTCCAGTGCAGTCCCGGGCGGTCCAGGGAAGTCCCGGGCGGTCCCGGGCCGTCCCGGGCGGTCCCGGGCGGTCCCGGGCAGTCCCGGGCGGTCGCGGGTGGTCCGGGGCATTCCCGGGCGGTCCGGAGCGGTCCCGGGCGGTCGTGGGCGGTCCCGGGCAGTCCTGGGCGGTCCCGGGTGGTCCCGGGCGGTCCCGGGCGGTCCCGCGCGGTCCCGGGCGGTCCCGGGCGGTGCGTGGCGGTCCGGGGCGGTCCCGGGCGGTCCCGGGCGGTCCGGGGCGGTCCCGGGCGGTCCCGGGCAGTCCTGGCCGGTCCGGGACTGTCCCGGGCGGTCCGGGGCGGTCCTGGGCGGTCCCGGGCGGTCCGGGGCGGTCCCGGGCGGTCCGGGGCGGTCCCGGGCGGTCCGGGCAGTCCCGGGTGGTCCGTGGCGGTCCCGGGCGGTCCGGGGCGGTCCCGGGCGGTCCCGGGCGGTCCGGGGCGGTCCCGGGCGGTCCCGGGTGGTCCCGGGCGGTCCGGGTCGGTCCCGGTCGGTCCGGGGCGGTCCCGGGCAGTCCCGGGCGGTCCGGGGTGGTCCGGGGCGGTACCGGGCGGTCCCGGGCGGTCCGGGGCAGTCCCGGGCGGTCCGGGGCAGTCCCGGGCGGTCCGGGGCGGTCCCGGGCGGTCCGGGGCGGTCCTGGGCGGTCCCGGGCGGTCCAGGGTGGTGCCGGGCGGTCCCGGGCGGTCCCGGGCGATCCGGGGCGGTCCCGGGCGGTCCGGGGCAGTCCCGGGCGGTCCGGGGCGGTCCCGGGCGGTCCGGGGCGGTCCTGGGCGGTCCCGGGCGGTCCGGGGCGGTCCCGGGCGGTCCCGGGCGGTCCCGGGCGGTCCGGAGTGGTCCCGGGCGGTCCGGGGCAGTCCCGGGCGGTCCGGGGCGGTCCCGGGCGGTCTGGGGCGGTCCCGGGCGGTCCCGGACGGTCCCGGGCGGTCCCGGGCGGTCCCGGGCGGTCCTGGGCGTCCCGGGCGGTCCCGGGCGGTTCCGGGCGGTCCCGGGCAGTCCGTCGCGGTCCGGGGCGGTCCCGGGCGGTCCCGGGCGGTCTGGGGCGGTCCTGGGCGGTCCCGGGCGGTCCCGGGCGGTCCGGGGCGGTCCAGGGCGGTCCGGGGCGGTCCCGGGCGGTCCGGGCGGTCCTGGCGGTCCGGGGCGGTCCCGGGCGGTCCGGGGCGGTCCTGGGCGGTCCGGGGCGGTCCCGGGCGGTTCGGGGGGGTCCCGGGCGGTCCCGGACGGTCCGGACGGTCCCGGGCGGTCCGGGCGGTCCCGGGCGGTCCCTAGCGGTCCCGGGCGGCCCATGGCAGTCCGGGGCGGTCCCGGGCAGTCCCGGGCGGTCCGGGGCGGTCCTGGGCGGTCCCGGGCGGTCCCGGGCGGTCTGTGGCGGTCCAGGGCGGTCCGGGGCGGTCCCGGGCGGTCCGGGGCGGTCCCGGGCGGTCCAGGGCGGTCCCGGGCGGTCCGGGGTGGTCAGGGGCGGTCCGGGGCGGTCCCGGGCGGTCCGGGGCGGTCCCGGGCGGTCCCGTGCGGTCCCTGGCGGTCCCGGGCGGTCCCGGGCGGTCCGGGGCGGTCCAGGGCGGTCCGGGGCGGTCCCGGGCGGTCCGGGGCGGTCCCGGGCGGTCCAGGGCGGTCCCGGGCGGTCCGGGGTGGTCAGGGGCGGTCCGGGGCGGTCCCGGGCGGTCCGGGGCGGTCCCGGGCGGTCCCGTGCGGTTTTCAGGCGGTCCCGGACGGTCCGGACGGTCCCGGGCGGTCCCGGGCGGTCCCGGGCGGTCCCGGGCGGTCCAGGCGGTCCTGGGTGGTCCCGGGCGGTCCCGGGCGGTCCCGGGCGGTCCGGTGCGGTCCCGGGCGGTCCCGGGCGGTCACGGGCGGTCCCGGGCGGTCCCGGCCGGGCCCGGGCGGTCCCAGGCAGTCCGGGGTGGTCCCCGAGCAGTCCAGGGCGGTCCCGGGCGGTCCGGGGCGGTCCCGGGCGGTCCCGGGCGGTTCCGGGCGGTCCGGGGCGGTCCCGGGCGGTCCCGGGCGGTCCCGGGCGGTCCCGGGCGGTCCTGGGCGGTCCTGGGCGGTCCCGGGCGGTCCCGGGCGGTCCGTGGCAGTCCGGGGCGGTCCGGGGTGGTCCGGGGCGGTACCGGCCGGTCCCGGGCAGTCCGGGGCGGTCCCGGGCGGTCCGGGGCGGTCCCAGGCGGTCCGGGCCGGTCCCGGGCGGTCCGGGGCGGTCCCAGGCGGTCCGGGGCGGTCCCGGGCGGTCCGGGGCGGTCCCGGGCGGTCCCGGGTGGTCCCGGGCGGTCCCGGGCGGTCCCGGACGGTCCCGACGGTCCCGGGCGGTCCCGGGCGGTCCCGGGCGGTCCCGAGCGTTCCAGTGCAGTCCCGGGCGGTCCAGGGAAGTCCCGGGCGGTCCCGGGCCGTCCCGGGCGGTCCCGGGCGGTCCCGGGCAGTCCCGGGCGGTCGCGGGTGGTCCGGGGCATTCCCGGGCGGTCCGGAGCGGTCCCGGGCGGTCGTGGGCGGTCCCGGGCGGTCCTGGGCGGTCCCGGGTGGTCCCGGGCGGTCCCGGGCGGTCCCGCGCGGTCCCGGGCGGTCCCGGGCGGTGCGTGGCGGTCCGGGGCGGTCCCGGGCGGTCCCGGGCGGTCCGGGGCGGTCCCGGGCGGTCCCGGGCAGTCCTGGCCGGTCCGGGACTGTCCCGGGCGGTCCGGGGCGGTCCTGGGCGGTCCCGGGCGGTCCGGGCGGTCCCGGGCGGTCCGGGGCGGTCCCGGGCGGTCCGGGGCAGTCCTGGGCGGTCCGTGGCGGTCCCGGGCGGTCCGGGGCGGTCCCGGGCGGTCCGGGCGGTCCGGGGCGGTCCCGGGCGGTCCCGGGTGGTCCCGGGCGGTCCGGGTCGGTCCCGGTCGGTCCGGGGCGGTCCCGGGCAGTCCCGGGCGGTCCGGGGTGGTCCGGGGCGGTACCGGGCGGTCCCGGGCGGTCCGGGGCGGTCCTGGGCGGTCCCGGGCGGTCCAGGGTGGTGCCGGGCGGTCCCGGGCGGTCCCGGGCGATCCGGGGCGGTCCCGGGCGGTCCGGGGCAGTCCCGGGCGGTCCGGGGCGGTCCCGGGCGGTCCGGGGCGGTCCTGGGCGGTCCCGGGCGGTCCGGGGCGGTCCCGGGCGGTCCCGGGCGGTCCCGGGCGGTCCGGAGTGGTCCCGGGCGGTCCGGGGCAGTCCCGGGCGGTCCGGGGCGGTCCCGGGCGGTCCGGGGCGGTCCCGGGCGGTCCCGGACGGTCCCGGGCGGTCCCGGGCGGTCCCGGGCGGTCCTGGGCGTCCCGGGCGGTCCCGGGCGGTTCCGGGCGGTCCCGGGCGGTCCGTCGCGGTCCGGGGCGGTCCCGGGCGGTCCCGGGCGGTCTGGGGCGGTCCTGGGCGGTCCCGGGCGGTCCCGGGCGGTCCGGGGCGGTCCAGGGCGGTCCGGGGCGGTCCCGGGCGGTCCGGGGCGGTCCCTGGCGGTCCGGGGCGGTCCCGGGCGGTCCGGGGCGGTCCTGGGCGGTCCGGGGCGGTCCCGGGCGGTTCGGGGGGGTCCCGGGCGGTCCCGGACGGTCCGGACGGTCCCGGGCGGTCCCGGGCGGTCCCGGGCGGTCCCTAGCGGTCCCGGGCGGCCCATGGCAGTCCGGGGCGGTCCCGGGCAGTCCCGGGCGGTCCGGGGCGGTCCTGGGCGGTCCCGGGCGGTCCCGGGCGGTCTGTGGCGGTCCAGGGCGGTCCGGGGCGGTCCCGGGCGGTCCGGGGCGGTCCCGGGCGGTCCAGGGCGGTCCCGGGCGGTCCGGGGTGGTCAGGGGCGGTCCGGGGCGGTCCCGGGCGGTCCGGGGCGGTCCCGGGCGGTCCCGTGCGGTCCCAGGCGGTCCCGGGTGGTCCCGGGCGGTCCGGGGTGGTCCAGGGCGGTCCGGGGCGGTCCCGGGCGGTCCGGGGCGGTCCCGGGCGGTCCAGGGCGGTCCCGGGCGGTCCGGGGTGGTCAGGGGCGGTCCGGGGCGGTCCCGGGCGGTCCGGGGCGGTCCCGGGCGGTCCCGTGCGGTTTCAGGCGGTCCCGGACGGTCCGGACGGTCCCGGGCGGTCCCGGGCGGTCCCGGGCGGTCCCGGGCGGTCCAGGGCGGTCCTGGGTGGTCCCGGGCGGCCCCGGGCGGTCCCGGGCGGTCCGGGGCGGTCCCGGGCGGTCCCGGGCGGTCACGGGCGGTCCCGGGCGGTCCCGGCCGGTCCCGGGCGGTCCCGGGCAGTCCGGGGTGGTCCCGAGCAGTCCAGGGCGGTCCCCGGGCGGTCCGGGGCGGTCCCGGGCGGTCCCGGGCGGTTCCGGGCGGTCTGGGGCGGTCCCGGGCGGTCCCGGGCGGTCCCGGGCGGTCCCGGTCGGTCCTGGGCGGTCCTGGGCGGTCCCGGGCGGTCCCGGGCGGTCCGTGGCGGTCCGGGGCGGTCCGGGGCGGTCCGGGGCGGTACCGGCCGGTCCCGGGCAGTCCGGGGCGGTCCCGGGCGGTCCGGGGCGGTCCCAGGCGGTCCGGGCCGGTCCCGGGCGGTCCGGGGCGGTCCCAGGCGGTCCGGGCGGTCCCGGGCGGTCCGGGGCGATCCCGGGCGGTCCCGGGCGGTCCCGGGCGGTCCCAGGCGGTCCCGGACGGTCCCGACGGTCCCGGGCGGTCCCGGGCGGTCCCGGGCGGTCCCGAGCGTTCCAGGGCAGTCCCGGGCGGTCCAGGGCAGTCCCGGGCGGTCCCAGCCCGTCCCGGGCGGTCCCGGGCGGTCCGGGCGGTCCCGGGCGGTCCCGGTGGTCCGGGGCGGTCCTGGGCGGTCCGGGGAGGCCCCGGGCGGTCCGGGGCGGTCCGGGCGGTCCCGGACGGTCCCGGGCGGTCCCGGGCGGTCCCGGGCGGTCCCCAGGCGGTCCCGGGCGGTCCGGGGCGGTCCCGGGCGGTCCCGGGCGGTCCCGGGTGGTCCCGGGCGGTCCCGGGCAGTCCCGGGCTGTCCCGGGCGGTCCCGGGCGGTCCGTGGCAATCCGGGGCGGACCCGGGCGGTCCCGGACGGTTTGGGGCGGTCCTGGGCGGTCCGGGGCGGTCCCGGGCGGTCCGGGGCGTCCCGGGCGGTCCGGGGCGGTCCCGGGCGGTCCCGGGCGGTCCCGGGCGGTCCCGGGCGGTCCCAGACGGTCCCGACGGTCCCGGGCGGTCCCGGGCAGTCCCGGGCGGTCCCGAGCGTTCCAGGGCAGTCCCGGGCGGTCCAGGGCAGTCCCGGGCGGTCCCGGGCCGTCCCGGGCGGTCCCGAGCGGTCCCGGGCGGTCCCGGGCGGTCCCTGGGCGGTCCCGGGCGGACCCGGGCAGTCCCGAGCGTTCCAGTGCAGTCCCGGGCGGTCCAGGGCAGTCACGGGCGGTCCCGGGCCGTCCCGGGCGGTCCCGGGCGGTCCTGGGCGGTCCCGGGCCGTCCCGGGCGGTCCCGGGCGGTCCCGGGTGGTCCCGGGCGGTCCCGGGCGGTCCCGGGTGGTCCGGGGCGTTCCCGGGCGGTCCGGGGCGGTCCCGGGCGGTCGTGCGTGGTCCCAGGCGGTCCTGGGCGGTCCCGGGTGGTCCCGGGCGGTCCCGGGCGGTCCCGGGCGGTCCCGGGCGGTCCCGGGCGGTCCCGGGCGGTCCGTGGCGGTCCGGGGCGGTCCCGGGCGGTCTCGTGCGGTCCGGGGCGGTCCCGGGCGGTCCGGGGCGGTCCTGGGCGGTCACGGGCGGTCCGGGGGCGGTCCCGGGCGATCCGGGGCGGTCCCGGGCGGTAAGGGGCAGTCCCGGGCGGTCCGGGGCGGTACCGGGTGGTCCGGGGCGGTCCTGGGCGGTCCCGGGCGGTCCGGGGCGGTCCCGGGCGGTCCCGGGCGGTCCCGGGCGGTCCGGGTCGGTCCCGGGCGGTCTGGGTCGGTCCCGGGCGGTCCTGGGCGGCCCCGGGAGGTCTCGGGCGGTCCGGGGCGGTCCGGGGCGGTACCGGGCGGTCCCGGTCAGTTTGGGGCGGTCCCGGGCGGTCCGGGGCGGTCCCAGGCGGTCTGGGGCGGTCCCGGGCAGTCCGGGGCGGTCCCAGGCGGTCCGGGGCGGTCCCGGGCGGTCCGGGGCGGTCCCGGGCGGTCCCGGGCGGTCACGGGCGGTCCCGGGCGGTCCCGGCCGGTTCCGGGCGGTCCCGGGCAGTCCGGGGTGGTCCCGAGCAGTCCAGGGCGGTCCCGGGCGGTCCGGGGCGGTCCCGGGCGGTCCCGGGCGGTTCCGGGCGGTCCGGGGCGGTCCCGGGCGGTCCCGGGCGGTCCCGGGCGGTCCCGGGCGGTCCTGGGCGGTCCTGGGCGGTCCCGGGCGGTCCCGGGCGGTCCGTGGCGGTCCGGGGGCGGTCCGGGGCGGTCCGGGGCGGTACCGGCCGGTCCCGGGCAGTCCGGGGCGGTCCCGGGCGGTCCGGGGCGGTCCCAGGCGGTCCGGGCCGGTCCCGGGCGGTCCGGGGCGGTCCCAGGCGGTCCGGGGCGGTCCCGGGCGGTCCGGGGCGGTCCCGGGCGGTCCCGGGCGGTCCCGGGCGGTCCCAGGCGGTCCCGGACGGTCCCGACGGTCCCGGGCGGTCCCGGGCGGTCCCGGGCGGTCCCGAGCGTTCCAGGGCAGTCCCGGGCGGTCCAGGGCAGTCCCGGGCGGTCCCAGCCCGTCCCGGGCGGTCCCGGGCGGTCCCGGGCGGTCCCGGGCGGTCCCGGGTGGTCCGGGGCGGTCCTGGGCGGTCCGGGGAGGCCCCGGGCGGTCCGGGGCGGTCCCGGGCGGTCCCGGACGGTCCCGGGCGGTCCCGGGCGGTCCCGGGCGGTCCCAAGCGGTCCCGGGCGGTCCGGGGCGGTCCCGGGCGGTCCCGGGCGGTCCCGGGTGGTCCCGGGCGGTCCCGGGCAGTCCCGGGCTGTCCCGGGCGGTCCCGGGCGGTCCGTGGCAATCCGGGGCGGACCCGGGCGGTCCCGGACGGTTTGGGGCGGTCCTGGGCGGTCCGGGCGGTCCCGGGCGGTCCGGGGCGTCCCGGGCGGTCCGGGGCGGTCCCGGGCGGTCCCGGGCGGTCCCGGGCGGTCCCGGGCGGTCCCAGACGGTCCCGACGGTCCCGGGCGGTCCCGGGCAGTCCCGGGCGGTCCCGAGCGTTCCAGGGCAGTCCCGGGCGGTCCAGGGCAGTCCCGGGCGGTCCCGGGCCGTCCCGGGCGGTCCCGAGCGGTCCCGGGCGGTCCCGGGCGGTCCCTGGGCGGTCCCGGGCGGACCCGGGCAGTCCCGAGCGTTCCAGTGCAGTCCCGGGCGGTCCAGGGCAGTCACGGGCGGTCCCGGGCCGTCCCGGGCGGTCCCGGGCGGTCCCGGGCGGTCCCGGGCCGTCCCGGGCGGTCCCGGGCGGTCCCGGGTGGTCCCGGGCGGTCCCGGGCGGTCCCGGGTGGTCCGGGGCGTTCCCGGGCGGTCCGGGGCGGTCCCGGGCGGTCGTGCGTGGTCCCAGGCGGTCCTGGGCAGTCCCGGGTGGTCCCGGGCGGTCCCGGGCGGTCCCGGGCGGTCCCGGGCGGTCCCGAGCGGTCCCGGGCGGTCCGTGGCGGTCCGGGGCGGTCCCGGGCGGTCCTGTGCGGTCCGGGGCGGTCCCGGGCGGTCCGGGGCGGTCCTGGGCGGTCACGGGCGGTCCGGGGCGGTCCCGGGCGATCCGGGGCGGTCCCGGGCGGTAAGGGGCAGTCCCGGGCGGTCCGGGGCGGTACCGGGTGGTCCGGGGCGGTCCTGGGCGGTCCCGGGCGGTCGGGGCGGTCCCGGGCGGTCCCGGGCGGTCCCGGGCGGTCCGGGTCGGTCCCGGGCGGTCCGGGTCGGTCCCGGGCGGTCCTGGGTGGCCCCGGGCGGTCTCGGGCGGTCCGGGGCGGTCCGGGGCGGTACCGGGCGGTCCCGGTCAGTCCGGGGCGGTCCCGGGCGGTCCGGGGCGGTTCCGGGCGGTCCGGGGCGGTCCCGGGCGGTCCCGGGCGGTCCCGGGCGGTCCCGGCGGTCCCGGACGGTCCCGACGGTCCCGGGCGGTCCCGGGCGGTCCCGGGCGGTCCCGAGCGTTCCAGGGCAGTCCCGGGCAGTCCAGGGCAGTCCCGGGCGGTCCCGGGCCGTCCCGGGCGGTCCCGGGCGGTCCCGGGTGGTCCCGGGCGGTCCCGGGCGGTCCCGGACGGTCCCGACGGTCCCGGGCGGTCCCGGCGGTCCCGGGCGGTCCCGAGCGTTCCAGTGCAGTCCCGAGCGGTCCAGGGCAGTCCCGGGCGGTCCCGGGCCGTCCCGGGCGGTCCCGGGCGGTCCCGGGCAGTCCCGGGCGGTCGCGGGTGGTCCGGGGCATTCCCGGGCGGTCCGGAGCGGTCCCGGGCGGTCGTGGGCGGTCCCGGGCGGTCCTGGGCGGTCCCGGGTGGTCCCGGGCGGTCCCGGGCGGTCCCGGGCGGTCCCGGGCGGTCCCGGGCGGTGCGTGGCGGTCCGGGGCGGTCCCGGGCGGTCCCGGGCGGTCCGGGGCGGTCCCGGGCGGTCCCGGGCAGTCCTGGCCGGTCCGGGACTGTCCCGGGCGGTCCGTGGTGGTCCTGGGCGGTCCAGGGCGGTCCGGGGCGGTCCCGGGCGGTCCGGGGCGGTCCCGGGCGGTCCGGGGCAGTCCCGGGCGGTCCCGGGGCGGTCCCGGGCGGTCCGGGGCGGTCCTGGGCGGTCCCGGGCGGTCCGGGGCGGTCCCGGGCGGTCCCGGGTGGTCCCGGGCGGTCCCGGGTCGGTCCCGGGCGGTCCGGGGCGGTCCCGGGCGGTCCCGGGCGGTCCGGGGTGGTCCGGGGCGGTACCGGGCGGTCCCGGGCGGTCCGGGGCAGTCCCGGGGTCCGGGGCAGTCCCGGGCGGTCCGGGGCGGTCCCGGGCGGTCCGGGGCGGTCCTGGGCGGTCCCGGGCGGTCCAGGGCGGTGCCGGGCGGTCCCGGGCGGTCCCGGGCGATCCGGGGCGGTCCCGGGCGGTCCGGGGCAGTCCCGGGCGGTCCGGGGCGGTCCCGGGCGGTCCGGGGCGGTCCTGGGCGGTCCCGGGCGGTCCGGGGCGGTCCGGGCGGTCCCGGGCGGTCCCGGGCGGTCCGGAGTGGTCCCGGGCGGTCCGGGGCAGTCCCGGGCGGTCCGGGGCGGTCCCGGGCGGTCCGGGGCGGTCCCGGGCGGTCCCGGACGGTCCCGGGCGGTCCCGGGCGGTCCCGGGCGGTCCTGGGCGTCCCGGGCGGTCCGGGCGGTTCCGGGTGGTCCCGGGCGGTCCGTCGCGGTCCGGGGCGGTCCCGGGCGGTCCCGGGCGGTCTGGGGCGGTCCTGGGCGGTCCCGGGCGGTCCCGGGCGGTCCGGGGCGGTCCAGGGCGGTCCGGGGCGGTCCCGGGCGGTCCGGGGCGGTCCCTGGCGGTCCGGGGCGGTCCCGGGCGGTCCGGGGCGGTCCTGGGCGGTCCGGGGCGGTCCCGGGCGGTTCGGGGGGGTCCCGGGCGGTCCCGGACGGTCCGGACGGTCCCAGGCGGTCCCGGGCGGTCCCGGGCGGTCCCTAGCGGTCCCGGGCGGCCCATGGCAGTCCGGGGCGGTCCCGGGCAGTCCCGGGCGGTCCGGGGCGGTCCTGGGCGGTCCCGGGCGGTCCCGGGCGGTCCCGGGGCGGTCCAGGGCGGTCCGGGGCGGTCCCGGGCGGTCCCGGGCGGTCCGGGGCGGTCCGGGGCGGTCCCGGGCGGTCCGGTGCGGTCCCGGGCGGTCCAGGGCGGTCCCGGGCGGTCCGGGGTGGTCAGGGGCGGTCCGGGGCGGTCCCGGGCGGCCGGGGCGGTCCCGGGCGGTCCCGTGCGGTTTCAGGCGGTCCCGGACGGTCCGGACGGTCCCGGGCGGTCCCAGGCGGTCCCGGGCTGTCCCGGGCGGTCCAGGGCGGTCCTGCGTGGTCCCGGGCGGTCCCGGGCAGTCCCGGGCGGTCCGGGGCGGTCCCGGGCGGTCCCGGGCGGTCACGGGCGGTCCCGGGCGGTCCCGGCCGGTCCCGGGCGGTCCCGGGCAGTCCCGGGGTGGTCCCGAGCAGTCCAGGGCGGTCCCGGGCGGTCCGGGGCGGTCCCGGGTGGTCCCGGGCGGTTCCGGGCGGTCCGGGGCGGTCCCGGCGGTCCGGCGGTCCCGGGCGGTCCCGGGCGGTCCTGGGCGGTCCTGGGCGGTCCCGGGCGGTCCCGGGCGGTCCGTGGCGGTCCGGGCGGTCCGGGGCGGTCCGGGGCGGTACCGGCCGGTCCCGGGCAGTCCGGGGCGGTCCCGGGCGGTCCGGGGCGGTCCCAGGCGGTCCGGGCCGGTCCCCGGGCGGTCCGGGGCGGTCCCAGGCGGTCCGGGGCGGTCCCGGGCGGTCCGGGGCGGTCCCGGGCGGTCCCGGGCGGTCCCGGCGGTCCCCAGGCGGTCCCGGACGGTCCCGACGGTCCCGGGCGGTCCCGGGCGGTCCCGGGCGGTCCCGAGCGTTCCAGGGCAGTCCCGGGCGGTCCAGGGCAGTCCCGGGCGGTCCCAGCCCGTCCCGGGCGGTCCCGGGCGGTCCCGGGCGGTCCCGGGCGGTCCCGGGTGGTCCGGGGTGGTCCTGGGCGGTCCGGGGAGGCCCCGGGCGGTCCGGGGCGGTCCCGGGCGGTCCCGGACGGTCCCGGGCGGGTGTCCCGGGCGGTCCCGGGCGGTCCCAGGCTGTCCCGGGCGGTCCGGGGCGGTCCGGGGCGGTCCCGGGCGGTCCCGGGCGGTCCCGGGCGGTCCCGGGCGGTCCGTGGCAATCCGGGGCGGACCCGGGCGGTCCCGGACGGTTGGGGCGGTCCTGGGCGGTCCGGGGCGGTCCCGGGCGGTCCGGGGCGTCCCGGGCGGTCTGGGGCGGTCCCGGGCGGTCCAGGGCGGTCCCGGGTGGTCCGGGGCGGTCCCGGGCGGTCCGGGGCGGTCCCGGGCGGTCCCGTGCGGTCCCGGGCGGTCCCGGACGGTCCGGACGGTCCCGGGCGGTCCCGGGCGGTCCCGGGCGGTCCAGGGCGGTCCCGGGCGGTCCGGGGCGGTCCCGGGCGGTCCCGGGTGGTCCGGGGCGGTCCTGGGCGGTCCGGGGAGGCCCCGGGCGGTCCGGGGCGGTCCCGGGCGGTCCCGGACGGTCCCGGGCGGTCCCGGGCGGTCCCGGGCGGTCCCAGGCGGTCCCGGGCGGTCCGGGGCGGTCCCGGGCGGTCCCGGGCGGTCCCGGGTGGTCCCGGCGGTCCCGGGCAGTCGCAGGCTGTCCCGGGCGGTCCCGGGCGGTCCCGTGGCAATCCGGGGCGGACCCGGGCGGTCCCGGACGGTTTGGGGCGGTCCTGGGCGGTCCGGGGCGGTCCCGGGCGGTCCGGGGCGTCCCGGGCGGTCTGGGGCAGTCCCGGGCGGTCCAGGGCGGTCCCGGGTGGTCCGGGGCGGTCCGGGCGGTCCGGGGCGGTCCCGGGCGGTCCCGTGCGGTCCCGGGCGGTCCCGGACGGTCCGGACGGTCCTGGGCGGTCCCGGGCGGTCCCGGGCGGTCCCGGGCGGTCCCTGGCGGTCCGGGGCGGTCCCTGGCGGTCCGGGGCAGTCCCAGGCGGTCCGGGGCGGTCCCGGGTGGTCCGGGGCGGTCCTGGGCGGTCCCGGGCGGTCCGGGGCGGTCCCGGGCGGTCCAGGGCAGTCCCGGGCGGTCCGGGGCGGTCCCGGGCGGTCCGGGTCGGTCCCGGGCGGTCCCGGGCAGTCCGGGGTGGTCCGGGGCGGTACCGGGCGGTCCCGGCAGTCCAGGGCGGTCCCGGGCGGTCCGGGGCGGTCCCAGGCGGTCCGGGGCGGTCCCGGGCGGTCGGGGGCGGTCCCAGGCGGTCCGGGGCGGTCCCGGGCGGTCCCGGGCAGTCCGGGGCGGTCCCGGGCGGTCCGGGGCGGTCCCAGGCGGTCCGGGGCGGTCCCGGGCGGTCGGGGCGGTCCCAGGCGGTCCGGGGCGGTCCTGGGCGGTCCGGGGCGGTCCCGGGCGGTCTGGGGCGGTCCCGGGCGGTGCCGAGCGTTCCAGGGCAGACCCGGGCGGTCCAGGGCAGTCCCGGGCGGTCCCGGGCCGTCCCGGGCGGTCCCGGGCGGTCCCGGGCGTCCCGGGCGGTCCCGGGCAGTCCGGGGCGGTCCGGGCGGTCCAGGGCGGTCCCAGGCGGTCCGGGGCGGTCCCGGGCGGTCCGGGGCGGTCCCAGGCGGTCCGGGGCGGTCCCGGGCGGTCCGGGGCGGTCCCGGGCAGTCTGGGGCGGTCCCGGGCGGTCCCAAGCGTTCCAGGGCAGTCCCGGGCGGTCCAGGGCAGTCCCGGGCGGTCCCGGGCCGTTCCGGGCGGTCCCGGGCGGTCCCGGGCGGTCCGGGGCGGTCCCGGGCGGTCCGGGGCAGTCCCAGGCGGTCCGGGTCGGTCCCGGGTGGTCCGGGGCGGTCCTGGGCGGTCCCGGGCGGTCCGGGGCGGTCCCGGGCGGTCCAGGGCAGTCCCGGGCGGTCCGGGGCGGTCCCGGGCGGTCCGGGTCGGTCCCGGGCGGTCCCGGGCAGTCCGGGGTGTCCGGGGCGGTACCGGGCGGTCCCGGGCAGTCTAGGGCGGTCCCGGGCGGTCCGGGGCGGTCCCAGGCGGTCCGGGGCGGTCCCGGGCGGTCGGGGCGGTCCCAGGCGGTCCGGGGCGGTCCCGGGCGGTCCCGGGCAGTCCGGGGCGGTCCCGGGCGGTCCGGGGCGGTCCCAGGCGGTCCGGGGCGGTCCCGGGCGGTCGGGGCGGTCCCAGGCGGTCCGGGGCGGTCCTGGGCGGTCCGGGGCGGTCCCGGGCGGTCTGGGGCGGTCCCGGGCGGTGCCGAGCGTTCCAGGGCAGACCCGGGCGGTCCAGGGCAGTCCCGGGCGGTCCCGGGCCGTCCCGGGCGGTCCCGGGCGGTCCCGGGCGGTCCGGGCGGTCCCGGGCAGTCCGGGGCGGTCCCGGGCGGTCCAGGGCGGTCCCAGGCGGTCCGGGGCGGTCCCGGGCGGTCCGGGGCGGTCCCAGGCGGTCCGGGGCGGTCCCGGGCGGTCCGGGGCGGTCCCGGGCAGTCTGGGGCGGTCCCGGGCGGTCCCAAGCGTTCCAGGGCAGTCCCGGGCGGTCCAGGGCAGTCCCGGGCGGTCCCGGGCCGTTCCGGGCGGTCCCGGGCGGTCCTGGCGGTCCCGGGCGGTCCCGGGCGGTCCGGGGCGGTCCCGGGCGGTCCCGGGCAGTCCCGGGTGGTCCCGGGCGGTCCCGGGCGGTCCCGGGCGGTCCCGGGCGGTCCCGGGCGGTCCGTGGCAATCCGGGGCGGTCCCGGGCGGTCCTGGGCGGTCCCGGGCGGTCCCGGGCGGTCCCGGGCGGTCCCGGGCGGTCCCGGGCGGTCCGTGGCGGTCCGGGGCGGTCCCGGGCGGTCCCGGGCGGTCCGGGGCGGTCCCGGGCGGTCCCGGACAGTCCCGGCCGGTCCGGGGCTGTCCCGGGCGGTCTGGGGCGGTCCTGGGCGGTCCCGGGCGGTCCGGGGCGGTCCCGGGCGGTCTGGGGCGGTCCCGGGCGGTCCGGGGCAGTCCCGGGCGGTCCGGTGCGGTCCCGGGCGGTCCGGGGCGGTCCTGGGTGGTCCCGGGCGGACCGGGGCGGTCCCGGGCGGTCCCGGGCGGTCCCGGGCGGTCCGGGCCGGTCCCGGGCGGTCCGGGGCAGTCCCGGGCGGTCCGGGGCGGTCCCGGGCGGTCCGGGTCGGTCCCGGGCGGTCCGGGGCGGTCCCGGGCGGTCCCGGGCGGTCCGGGGCGGTCCGGGGCGGTACCGGGCGGTCCCGGGCAGTCCGGGGCGGTCCCGGGCGGTCCGGGGCGGTCCCAGGCGGTCCGTGGCGGTCCCGGGCGGTCTGGGGCGGTCCCAGGCGGTCCGGGGCGGTCCCGGCCAGTCCGGGGCGGTCCCGGGCGGTCCGGGGCGGTCCCGGGCGGTCCCGGGCGGTCCCCGGGCGGTCCCGGGTGGTCCCGGGTGGTCCCGGATGGTCCCGACGGTCCCGGGCGGTCCCGGGCGGTCCCGGGCGGTCCCGAGCGTTCCAGGGCAGTCCCGGGCGGTCCAGGGTAGTCCTGGGTGGTCCCGGGCCGTCCCGGGCGGTCCCGGGTGGTCCCAGGCGGTCCCGGGCGGTCCCGGGTGGTCCGGGGCGGTCCTGGGCGGTCCGGGGCGGTCCCGGGCAGTCCGGGGCGGTCCCGGGAGGTCCCGGACGGTCCCGGGCGGTCCCGGGCGGTCCCGGGCGGTCCCGGGCGGTCCCAGGCGATCCGGGGCGGTCCCGGGCGGTCCCGGGCAGTCCCGGGTGGTCCCGGGCGGTCCCGGGCAGTCCCCGGGCGGTCCCGGGCGGTCCCGGGCGGTCCGTGGCAATCCGGGGCGGTCCCGGGCGGTTCCGGGCGGTCCGGGGCGGTCCTGGGCGGTCCCGGGCGGTCCCGGGCGGTCCGGGGCGGTCCAGGGTGGTCCGGGGCGGTCCCGGGTGGTCCGGGGCGGTCCAGGGTGGTCTGGGGCGGTCCCAGGCGGTCCGGGGCGGTCCCGGCCGGTCCGGGGCGGTCCCGGGCGGTCCGGGGCGGTCCCGGGCGGTCCCGGGCGGTCCCGGGCGGTCCCGGGTGGTCCCGGGTGGTCCCGGATGGTCCCGACGGTCCCGGGCGGTCCCGGGCGGTCCCGGGCGGTCCCGAGCGTTCCAGGGCAGTCCCGGGCGGTCCAGGGTAGTCCCGGGTGGTCCCGGGCCGTCCCGGGCGGTCCCGGGTGGTCCCGGGCGGTCCCGGGCGGTCCCGGGTGGTCCGGGGCGGTCCTGGGCGGTCCGGGGCGGTCCCGGGCAGTCCGGGGCGGTCCCGGGAGGTCCCGGACGGTCCCGGGCGGTCCCGGGCGGTCCCGGGCGGTCCCGGGCGGTCCCAGGCGATCCGGGGCGGTCCCGGGCGGTCCCGGGCGGTCCCGGGTGGTCCCGGGCGGTCCCGGGCAGTCCCGGGCGGTCCCGGGCGGTCCCGGGCGGTCCGTGGCAATCCGGGGCGGTCCCCGGGCGGTTCCGGGCGGTCCGGGGCGGTCCTGGGCGGTCCCGGGCGGTCCCGGGCGGTCCGGGGCGGTCCAGGGTGGTCCGGGGCGGTCCCGGGTGGTCCGGGGCGGTCCAGGGTGGTCCGGGGCGGTCCCGGGCGGTCCGGGGCGTCCCGGGCGGTCCCGGGCGGTCCCGGGGGTCCTGGGCGGTCCCGGGCAGTCCCGGGCTGTCCCGGGCGGTCCCGGGCGGTCCGTGGCAATCCGGGGCGGTCCCGGGCGGTCCCGGGCGGTCTGGGGCGGTCCTGGGCGGTCCGGGGCGGTCCCGGGCGGTCCGGGGCGGTCCCGTGCGGTCCCGGGCGGTCCCGGGCGGTCCGTGGCAATCCAGGGCGGTCCCGGGCGGTCCCGGGCGGTCCCGGGCGGTCCCGGGCGGTCCCGGGCGGTCCCGGGCGGTCCGTGGCGGTCTGGGGCGGTCCCGGGCGGTCCCGGGCGGTCCGGGGCGGTCCGGGGCGGTCCCGGACAGTCCCGGCCGGTCCGGGGCTGTCCCGGGCGGTCTGGGGCGGTCCTGGGCGGTCCCGGGCGGTCCGGGGCGGTCCCGGGCGGTCTGGGGCGGTCCCGGGCGGTCCGGGGCAGTCCCGGGCGGTCCCGGGCGGTCCTGGGCGGTCCCGGGCGGTCCGGGGCGGTCCCGGGCGGTCCGGGGCAGTCCGGACGGTCCGGGGCGGTCCCGGGCGGTCCGGGTCGGTCCCGGGCGGTCCGGGGCGGTCCCGGGCGGTCCCGGGCGGTCCGGGGTGGTCCGGGCGGTACCGGGCGGTCCCGGGCAGTCCGGGGCGGTCCCGGGCGGTCCGGGGCGGTCCCAGGCGGTCCGTGGCGGTCCCGGGCGGTCCGGGGCGGTCCCAGGCGGTCCGGGGCGGTCCCGGGCGGTCCGGGGCGGTCCCGGGCGGTCCGGGGCGGTCCCGGGCGGTCCCGGGCGGTCCGGGGCGGTCCCGGGCGGTCCGGGGCGGTCCCGGGCGGTCCCGTGCGGTCCCGGGCGGTCCCGGACGGTCCGGACGGTCCCGGGCGGTCCCGGGCGGTCCCGGGCGGTCCAGGGCGGTCCCGGGCGGTCCGGGGCGGTCCCGGGCGGTCCCGGGTGGTCCGGGGCGGTCCTGGGCGGTCCGGGGAGGCCCCGGGCGGTCCGGGGCGGTCCCGGGCGGTCCCGGACGGTCCCGGGCGGTCCCGGGCGGTCCCGGGCGGTCCCAGGCGGTCCCGGGCGGTCCGGGGCGGTCCCGGGCGGTCCCGGGCGGTCCCGGGTGGTCCCGGCGGTCCCGGGCAGTCGCAGGCTGTCCCGGGCGGTCCCGGGCGGTCCGTGGCAATCCGGGGCGGACCCGGGCGGTCCCGGACGGTTTGGGGCGGTCCTGTGCGGTCCGGGGCGGTCCCGGGCGGTCCGGGGCGTCCCGGGCGGTCTGGGGCAGTCCCGGGCGGTCCAGGGCGGTCCCGGGTGGTCCGGGCGGTCCCGGGCGGTCCGGGGCGGTCCCGGGCGGTCCCGTGCGGTCCCGGGCGGTCCCGGACGGTCCGGACGGTCCTGGGCGGTCCCGGGCGGTCCCGGGCGGTCCCGGGCGGTCCCGGGCGGTCCGGGGCGGTCCCGGGCGGTCCGGGGCAGTCCCAGGCGGTCCGGGGCGGTCCCGGGTGGTCCGGGGCGGTCCTGGGCGGTCCCGGGCGGTCCGGGGCGGTCCCGGGCGGTCCAGGGCAGTCCCGGGCGGTCCGGGGCGGTCCCGGGCGGTCCGGGTCGGTCCCGGGCGGTCCCGGGCAGTCCGGGGTGGTCCGGGGCGGTACCGGGCGGTCCCGGGCAGTCCAGGGCGGTCCCGGGCGGTCCGGGGCGGTCCCAGGCGGTCCGGGGCGGTCCCGGGCGGTCGGGGCGGTCCCAGGCGGTCCGGGGCGGTCCCGGGCGGTCCCGGGCAGTCCGGGGCGGTCCCGGGCGGTCCGGGGCGGTCCCAGGCGGTCCGGGGCGGTCCCGGGCGGTCGGGGCGGTCCCAGGCGGTCCAGGGCGGTCCTGGGCGGTCCGGGGCGGTCCCGGGCGGTCTGGGGCGGTCCCGGGCGGTGCCGAGCGTTCCAGGGCAGACCCGGGCGGTCCAGGGCAGTCCCGGGCGGTCCCGGGCCGTCCCGGGCGGTCCCGGGCGGTCCCGGGCGGTCCCGGGCGGTCCCGGGCAGTCCGGGGCGGTCCCGGGCGGTCCAGGGCGGTCCCAGGCGGTCCGGGGCGGTCCCGGGCGGTCCGGGGCGGTCCCAGGCGGTCCGGGGCGGTCCCGGGCGGTCCGGGGCGGTCCCGGGCAGTCTGGGGCGGTCCCGGGCGGTCCCAAGCGTTCCAGGGCAGTCCCGGGCGGTCCAGGGCAGTCCCGGGCGGTCCCGGGCCGTTCCGGGCGGTCCCGGGCGGTCCCGGGCGGTCCGGGGCGGTCCCGGGCGGTCCGGGGCAGTCCCAGGCGGTCCGGGTCGGTCCCGGGTGGTCCGGGGCGGTCCTGGGCGGTCCCGGGCGGTCCGGGGCGGTCCCGGGCGGTCCAGGGCAGTCCCGGGCGGTCCGGGGCGGTCCCGGGCGGTCCGGGTCGGTCCCGGGCGGTCCCGGGCAGTCCGGGGTGGTCCGGGGCGGTACCGGGCGGTCCCGGGCAGTCCAGGGCGGTCCCGGGCGGTCCGGGGCGGTCCCAGGCGGTCCGGGCGGTCCCGGGCGGTCGGGGCGGTCCCAGGCGGTCCGGGGCGGTCCCGGGCGGTCCCGGGCAGTCCGGGGCGGTCCCGGGCGGTCCGGGGAGGTCCCAGGCGGTCCGGGGCGGTCCCGGGCGGTCGGGGCGGTCCCAGGCGGTCCGGGGCGGTCCTGGGCGGTCCGGGGCGGTCCCGGGCGGTCTGGGCGGTCCTGGGCGGTGCCGAGCGTTCCAGGGCAGACCCGGGCGGTCCAGGGCAGTCCCGGGCGGTCCCGGGCCGTCCCGGGCGGTCCCGGGCGGTCCCGGGCGGTCCCGGGCGGTCCCGGCAGTCCGGGGCGGTCCCGGGCGGTCCAGGGCGGTCCCAGGCGGTCCGGGGCGGTGCCGGGCGGTCCGGGGCGGTCCCAGGCGGTCCGGGGCGGTCCCGGGCGGTCCGGGGCGGTCCCGGGCAGTCTGGGGCGGTCCCGGGCGGTCCCAAGCGTTCCAGGGCAGTCCCGGGCGGTCCAGGGCAGTCCCGGGCGGTCCGGGCCGTTCCGGGCGGTCCCGGGCGGTCCCTGGGCGGTCCCGGGCGGTCCCGGGCGGTCCGGGGCGGTCCCGGGCGGTCCCGGGCAGTCCCGGGTGGTCCCGGGCGGTCCCGGGCGGTCCCGGGCGGTCCCGGGCGGTCCCGGGCGGTCCGTGGCAATCCGGGGCGGTCCCGGGCGGTCCTGGGCGGTCCCGGGCGGTCCCGGGCGGTCCCGGGCGGTCCCGGGCGGTCCCGGGCGGTCCGTGGCGGTCCGGGGCGGTCCCGGGCGGTCCCGGGCGGTCCGGGCGGTCCCGGGCGGTCCCGACAGTCCCGGCCGGTCCGGGGCTGTCCCGGGCGGTCTGGGGCGGTCCTGGGCGGTCCCGGGCGGTCCGGGGCGGTCCCGGGCGGTCTGGGGCGGTCCCGGGCGGTCCGGGGCAGTCCCGGGCGGTCCGGTGCGGTCCCGGGCGGTCCGGGGCGGTCCTGGGTGGTCCCGGGCGGACCGGGGCGGTCCCGGGCGGTCCCGGGCGGTCCCGGGCGGTCCGGGGCGGTCCCGGGCGGTCCGGGGGCAGTCCCGGGCGGTCCGGGGCGGTCCCGGGCGGTCCGGGTCGGTCCCGGGCGGTCCGGGGCGGTCCCGGGCGGTCCCGGGCGGTCCGGGGCGGTCCGGGGCGGTACCGGGCGGTCCCGGGCAGTCCGGGGCGGTCCCGGGCGGTCCGGGGCGGTCCCAGGCGGTCCGTGGCGGTCCCGGGCGGTCTGGGGCGGTCCCAGGCGGTCCGGGGCGGTCCCGGCCGGTCCGGGGCGGTCCCGGGCGGTCCGGGGCGGTCCCGGGCGGTCCCGGGCGGTCCCGGGCGGTCCCGGGTGGTCCCGGGTGGTCCCGGATGGTCCCGACGGTCCCGGGCGGTCCCGGGCGGTCCCGGGCGGTCCCGAGCGTTCCAGGGCAGTCCCGGGCGGTCCAGGGTAGTCCTGGGTGGTCCCGGGCCGTCCCGGGCGGTCCCGGGTGGTCCCGGGCGGTCCCGGGCGGTCCCGGGTGGTCCGGGGCGGTCCTGGGCGGTCCGGGGCGGTCCCGGGCAGTCCGGGGCGGTCCCGGGAGGTCCCGGACGGTCCCGGGCGGTCCCGGGCGGTCCCGGGCGGTCCCGGGCGGTCCAGGCGATCCGGGGCGGTCCCGGGCGGTCCCGGGCAGTCCCGGGTGGTCCCGGGCGGTCCCGGGCAGTCCCGGGCGGTCCCGGGCGGTCCCGGGCGGTCCGTGGCAATCCGGGGCGGTCCCGGGCGGTTCCGGGCGGTCCGGGGCGGTCCTGGGCGGTCCCGGGCGGTCCCGGGCGGTCCGGGGCGGTCCAGGGTGGTCCGGGGCGGTCCCGGGTGGTCCGGGGCGGTCCAGGGTGGTCTGGGGCGGTCCCAGGCGGTCCGGGGGCGGTCCCGGCCGGTCCGGGGCGGTCCCGGGCGGTCCGGGGCGGTCCCGGGCGGTCCCGGGTGGTCCCGGGCGGTCCCGGGTGGTCCCGGGTGGTCCCGGATGGTCCCGACGGTCCCGGGCGGTCCCGGGCGGTCCCGGGCGGTCCCGAGCGTTCCAGGGCAGTCCCGGGCGGTCCAGGGTAGTCCCGGGTGGTCCCGGGCCGTCCCGGGCGGTCCCGGGTGGTCCCGGGCGGTCCCGGGCGGTCCCGGGTGGTCCGGGGAGGTCCTGGGCGGTCCGGGGCGGTCCCGGGCAGTCCGGGGCGGTCCCGGGAGGTCCCGACGGTCCCGGGCGGTCCCGGGCGGTCCCGGGCGGTCCCGGGCGGTCCCAGGCGATCCGGGGCGGTCCCGGGCGGTCCCGGGCGGTCCCGGGTGGTCCCGGGCGGTCCCGGGCAGTCCCGGGCGGTCCCGGGCGGTCCCGGGCGGTCCGTGGCAATCCGGGGCGGTCCCGGGCGTTTCCGGGCGGTCCGGGCGGTCCTGGGCGGTCCCGGGCGGTCCCGGGCGGTCCGGGGCGGTCCAGGGTGGTCCGGGGCGGTCCCGGGTGGTCCGGGGCGGTCCAGGGTGGTCCGGGGCGGTCCCGGGCGGTCCGGGGCGTCCCGGGCGGTCCCGGGCGGTCCCGGGTGGTCCTGGGCGGTCCCGGGCAGTCCCGGGCTGTCCCGGGCGGTCCCGGGCGGTCCGTGGCAATCCGGGGCGGTCCCGGGCGGTCCCGGGCGGTCTGGGGCGGTCCTGGGCGGTCCGGGGCGGTCCCGGGCGGTCCGGGGCGGGTCCCGTGCGGTCCCGGGCGGTCCCGGGCGGTCCGTGGCAATCCGGGGCGGTCCCGGGCGGTCCCGGGCGGTCCCGGGCGGTCCCGGGCGGTCCCGGGCGGTCCCGGGCGGTCCGTGGCGGTCTGGGGCGGTCCCGGGCGGTCCCGGGCGGTCCGGGGCGGTCCGGGGCGGTCCCGGACAGTCCCGGCCGGTCCGGGGCTGTCCCGGGCGGTCTGGGGCGGTCCTGGGCGGTCCCGGGCGGTCCGGGGCGGTCCCGGGCGGTCTGGGGCGGTCCCGGGCGGTCCGGGGCAGTCCCGGGCGGTCCCGGGCGGTCCTGGGCGGTCCCGGGCGGTCCGGGCGGTCCCGGGCGGTCCGGGGCAGTCCCGGACGGTCCGGGGCGGTCCCGGGCGGCCGGGTCGGTCCCGGGCGGTCCGGGGCGGTCCCGGGCGGTCCCGGGCGGTCCGGGGTGGTCCGGGGCGGTACCGGGCGGTCCCGGGCAGTCCGGGGCGGTCCCCGGGCGGTCCGGGGCGGTCCCAGGCGGTCCGTGGCGGTCCCGGGCGGTCCGGGGCGGTCCCAGGCGGTCCGGGGCGGTCCCGGGCGGTCCGGGGCGGTCCCGGGCGGTCCGGGGCGGTCCCGGGCGGTCCCGGGCGGTCCCGGGCGGTCCCGGGTTGGTCGCGGGCGGTCCCGGATGGTCCCGACGGTCCCGGGCGGTCCCGGGCGGTCCCGGGCGGTCCCGAGCGTTCCAGGGCAGTCCCGGGCGGTCCAGGGTAGTCCCGGGTGGGTCCCGGGCCGTCCCGGGCGGTCCCGGGTGGTCCCGGGCGGTCCCGGGCGGTCGCGGGTGGTCCGGGGCGGTCCTGGGCGGTCCGGGGCGGTCCCGGGCAGTCCGGGCGGTCCCGGGCGGTCCCGGACGGTCCCGGGCGGTCCCGGGCGGTCCCCGGCGGTCCCGGGCGGTCCCAGGCGATCCGGGGCGGTCCCGGGCGGTCCCGGGCGGTCCCGGGCGGTCCGAGGCGGTCCCAGGCGGTCCGGGGCGGTCCCGGGCGGTCGGGGCGGTCCCAGGCGGTCCGGGGCGGTCCTGGGCGGTCCGGGGCGGTCCCGGGCGGTCTGGGGCGGTCCCGGGCGGTGCCGAGCGTTCCAGGGCAGACCCGGGCGGTCCAGGGCAGTCCCGGGCGGTCCCGGGCCGTCCCGGGCGGTCCCGGGCGGTCCCGGGCGGTCCCGGGCGGTCCCGGGCAGTCCGGGGCGGTCCCGGGCGGTCCAGGGCGGTCCAGGCGGTCCGGGGCGGTCCCGGGCGGTCCGGGGCGGTCCCAGGCGGTCCGGGGCGGTCCCGGGCGGTCCGGGGCGGGTCCCGGGCAGTCTGGGGCGGTCCCAGGCGGTTCCAAGCGTTCCAGGGCAGTCCCGGGCGGTCCAGGGCAGTCCCGGGCGGTCCCGGGCCGTCCCGGGCGGTCCCGGGCGGTCCCGGGCGGTCCCGGGCGGTCCCGGGCGGTCCGGGGCGGTCCCGGGCGGTCCCGGGCGGTCCCGGGTGGTCCCGGGCGGTCCCGGGCAGTCCCGGGCAGTCCCGGGCGGTCTCGGGCGGTCCGTGGCAATCCGGGGCGGTCCCGGGCGGTCCCGGGCGGTCCCGGGCGGTCCCGGGCGGTCCCGGGCGGTCCCGGGCGGTCCGTGGCGGTCCGGGGCGGTCCCGGGCGGTCCCGGGCGGTCCGGGGCGGTCCCGGGCGGTCCCGGACAGTCCCGGCCGGTCCGGGGCTGTCCCGGGCGGTCTGGGGCGGTCCTGGGCGGTCCCGGGCGGTCCGGGGCGGTCCCGGGCGGTCTGGGGCGGTCCGGGCGGTCCGGGGCAGTCCCGGGCGGTCCGGTGCGGTCCCGGGCGGTCCGGGGCGGTCCTGGGCGGTCCCGGGCGGACCGGGGCGGTCCCGGGCGGTCCCGGGCCGTCCCGGGCGGTCCCGGGTGGTCCCGGGCGGTCCCGGGCGGTCCCGGGTGGTCCGGGGCGGTCCTGGGCGGTCCGGGGCGGTCCCGGGCATTCCGGGGCGGTCCCGGGCGGTCCCGGACGGTCCCGGACGGTCCCGGGCGGTCCCGGGCGGTCCCGGGCGGTCCCAGGCGGTCCGTGGCGGTCCCGGGCAGTCTGGGGCGGTCCCAGGCGGTCCGGGGCGGTCCCGGGCGGTCCGGGGCGGTCCCGGGCGGTCCGGGGCGGTCCCGGGCGGTCCCGGGCGGTCCCGGGCGGTCCCGGGCGGTCCCGGACGGTCCCGGACGGTCCCGGGCGGTCCCGGGCGGTCCCGGGCGGTCCCAGGCGATCCGGGGCGGTCCCGGCGGTCCCGGGCGGTCCCGGGTGGTCCCGGGCGGTCCCGGGCAGTCCCGGGCGGTCCCGGGCGGTCCCGGGCGGTCCGTGGCAATCCGGGGCGGTCCCGGGCGGTCCCGGGCGGTCCGGGGCGGTCCTGGGCGGTCCCGGGCGGTCCCGGGCGGTCCGGGGCGGTCCAGGGTGGTCCGGGGCGGTCCCGGGTGGTCCGGAGCGATCCCAGGGTGGTCCGGGGCGGTCCCGGGCGATCCGGGGCGTCCCGGGCGGTCCCGGGCGGTCCCGGGTGGTCCCGGGCGGTCCCGGGCAGTCCCGGGCTGTCCCGGGCGGTCCTGGGCGGTCCGTGGCAATCCGGGGCGGTCCCGGGCGGTCCCGGGCGGTCTGGGGCGGTCCTGGGCGGTCCGGGGCGGTCCCGGGCGGTCCGGGGCGGTCCCGTGCGGTCCCGGGCGGTCCCGGGCGGTCCGTGGCAATCCGGGGCGGTCCCGGGCGGTCCCGGGCGGTCCCGGGCGGTCCCGGGCGGTCCCGGGCGGTCCCGGGCGGTCCGTGGCGGTCCGGGGCGGTCCCGGGCGGTCCCGGGCGGTCCGGGGCGGTCCCGGGCGGTCCCGGACAGTCCCGGCCGGTCCGGGGCTGTCCCGGGCGGTCTGGGGCGGTCCTGGGCGGTCCCGGGCGGTCCGGGGCGGTCCCGGGCGGTCTGGGGCGGTCCCGGGCGGTCCGGGGCAGTCCCGGGCGGTCCGGTGCGGTCCCGGGCGGTCCGGGGCGGTCCTGGGCGGTCCCGGGCGGACCGGGGCGGTCCCGGGCGGTCCTGGGCGGTCCCGGGCGGTCCGGGGCGGTCCCGGGCGGTCCGGGGCAGTCCCGGGCGGTCCGGGGCGGTCCCGGGCGGTCCGGGTCGGTCCCGGGCGGTCCGGGGCGGTCCCGGGCGGTCCCGGGCGGTCCGGGGCGGTACGGGGCGGTACCGGGCGGTCCCGGGCAGTCCGGGGCGGTCCCGGGCGGTCCGGGGCGGTCCCAGGCGGTCCGTGGCGGTCCCGGGCGGTCCGGGGCGGTCCCAGGCGGTCCGGGGCGGTCCCGGGCGGTCCGGGGCGGTCCCGGGCGGTCCGGGGCGGTCCCGGGCGGTCCCGGGCGGTCCCGGGCGGTCCCGGGTGTCCCGGGCGGTCCCGGATGGTCCCGACGGTCCCGGGCGGTCCCGGGCGGTCCCGGGCGGTCCCGAGCGTTCCAGGGCAGTCCTGGGCGGTCCAGGGTAGTCCCGGGTGGTCCCGGGCCGTCCCGGGCGGTCCCGGGTGGTCCCGGGCGGTCCCGGGCGGTCCCGGGTGGTCCGGGGCGGTCCTGGGCGGTCCGGGGCGGTCCCGGGCAGTCCGGGGCGGTCCCGGGCGGTCCCGGACGGTCCGGGGCGGTCCCGGGCGGTCCCGGGCGGTCCCGGGCGGTCCCGGGCGGTCCCAGGCGATCCGGGGCGGTCCCGGGCGGTCCCGGGCGGTCCCGGGTGGTCCCGGGCGGTCTCGGGCAGTCCCGGGCGGTCCCGGGCGGTCCCGGGCGGTCCGTGGCAATCCGGGGCGGTCCCGGGCGGTCCCGGGCGGTCCGGGGCGGTCCTGGGCGGTCCCGGGCGGTCCCGGGCGGTCCGGGGCGGTCCAGGGTGGTCCGGGGCAGTTCCCAGGGCAGTCCCGGGCGGTCCAGGGCAGTCCCGGGCGGTCCCGGGCCGTCCCGGGCGGTCCCGGGCGGTCCCGGGCGGTCCCGGGCGGTCCCGGGCGGTCCGGGGCGGTCCCGGGCGGTCCCCGGGCGGTCCCGGGTGGTCCCGGGCGGTCCCGGGCAGTCCCGGGCAGTCCCGGGCGGTCCCGGGCGGTCCGTGGCAATCCGGGGCGGTCCCGGGCGGTCCCGGGCGGTCCCGGGCGGTCCCGGGCGGTCCCGGGCAGTCCCGGGCGGTCCGTGGCGGTCGGGGCGGTCCCGGGCGGTCCCGGACAGTCCCGGCCGGTCCGGGGCTGTCCCGGGAGGTCTGGGGCGGTCCTGGGCGGTCCCGGGCGGTCCGGGGCGGTCCCGGGCGGTGTGGGGCGGTCCCGGGCGGTCCGGGGCAGTCCCGGGCGGTCCGGTGCGGTCCCGGGCGGTCCGGGGCGGTCCTGGGCGGTCCGGGCGGACCGGGGTGGTCCCGGGCGGTCCCGGGCGGTCCCGGGCGGTCCGGGGCGGTCCCGGGCGGTCCGGGGCAGTCCCGGGCGGTCCGGGGCGGTCCCGGGTGGTCCGGGTCGGTCCCGGGCGGTCCGGGGCGGTCCCGGGCGGTCCCGGGCGGTCCGGGGCGGTCCGGGGCGGTACCGGGCGGTCCCGGGCAGTCCGGGGCGGTCCCGGGCGGTCCGGGCGGTCCCAGGCGGTCCGTGGCGGTCCCGGGCGGTCTGGGGCGGTCCCAGGCGGTCCAGGGCGGTCCCGGGCGGTCCGGGGCGGTCCCGGGCGGTCCGGGGTAGTCCCGGGCGGTCCCGGGCGGTCCCGGGCGGTCCCGGGTGTCCCGGGCGGTCCCGGATGGTCCCGACGGTCCCGGGGCGGTCCCGGGCGGTCCCGGGCGGTCCCAGCGTTCCAGGGCAGTCCCGGGCGGTCCAGGGTAGTCCCGGGTGGTCCCGGGCCGTCCCCGGGCGGTCCCGGGTGGTCCCGGGCGGTCCCGGGCGGTCCCGGGTGGTCCGGGGCGGTCCTGGGCGGTCCGGGGCGGTCCCGGGCATTCCGGGGCGGTCCCGGGCGGTCCCGGACGATCCCGGGCGGTCCCGGGCGGTCCCGGGCGGTCCCTGGCGGTCCCAGGCGATCCGGGGCGGTCCCGGGCGGTCCCGGGCGGTCCCGGGTGGTCCCGGGCGGTCCCGGGCAGTCCCGGGCGGTCCCGGGCGGTCCCGGGCGGTCCGTGGCAATCCGGGGCGGTCCCGGGCGGTCCCGGGCGGTCCGGGGCGGTCCTGGGCGGTCCCGGGCGGTCCCGGGCGGTCCGGGGCGGTCCAGGGTGTCCGGGGCGGTCCCGGGTGGTCCGGAGCGGTCCAGGGTGGTCCGGGCGGTCCCGGGCGATCCGGGGCGTCCCGGGCGGTCCCGGGCGGTCCCGGGTGGTCCCGGGCGGTCCCGGGCAGTCCCGGGCTGTCCCGGGCGGTCCCGGGCGGTCCGTGGCAATCCGGGGCGGTCCCGGGCGGTCCCGGGCGGTCTGGGGCGGTCCTGGGCGGTCCGGGGCGGTCCCGGGCGGTCCGGGGCGGTCCCGTGCGGTCCCGGGCGGTCCCGGGCGGTCCGTGGCAATCCGGGGCGGTCCCGGGCGGTCCCGGGCGGTCCCGGGCGGTCCCGGGCGGTCCCGGGCGGTCCCGGGCGGTCCCGGGCGGTCCGTGGCGGTCCGGGGCGGTCCCGGGCGGTCCCGGGCGGTCCGGGGCGGTCCCGGGCGGTCCCGGACAGTCCCGGCCGGTCCGGGGCTGTCCCGGGCGGTCTGGGCGGTCCTGGGCGGTCCCGGGCGGTCCGGGGCGGTCCCGGGCGGTCTGGGGCGGTCCCGGGCGGTCCGGGGCAGTCCCGGGCGGTCCGGTGCGGTCCCGGGCGGTCCGGGGCGGTCCTGGGCGGTCCCGGGCGGACCGGGGCGGTCCCGGGCGGTCCTGGGCGGTCCCGGGCGGTCCGGGGCGGTCCCGGGCGGTCCGGGGCAGTCCCGGGCGGTCCGGGGCGGTCCCGGGCGGTCCGGGTCGGTCCCGGGTGGTCCGGGGCGGTCCCGGGCGGTCCCGGGCGGTCCGGGGCGGTCCGGGGCGGTACCGGGCGGTCCGGGCAGTCCGGGGCGGTCCCGGGCGGTCCGGGGCGGTCCCAGGCGATCCGGGGCGGTCCCGGGCGGTCCCGGGCGGTCCCGGGTGGTCCCGGGCGGTCCCCGGGCAGTCCCGGGCGGTCCCGGGCGGTCCCGGGCGGTCCGTGGCAATCCGGGGCGGTCCCGGGCGGTCCCGGGCGGTCCGGGGCGGTCCTGGGCGGTCCCGGGCGGTCCCGGGCGGTCCGGGGCGGTCCAGGGTGGTCCGGGGCGGTCCCGGGTGGTCCGGAGCGGTCCAGGGTGGTCCGGGGCGGTCCCGGGCGATCCGGGGCGTCCCGGGCGGTCCCGGGCGGTCCCGGGTGGTCCCGGGCGGTCCCGGGCAGTCCCGGGCTGTCCCGGGCGGTCCCGGGCGGTCCGTGGCAATCCGGGGCGGTCCCGGGCGGTCCCGGGCGGTCTGGGGCGGTCCTGGGCGGTCCGGGGCGGTCCCGGGCGGTCCGGGGCGGTCCCGTGCGGTCCCGGGCAGTCCCGGGCGGTCCATGGCAATCCGGGGCGGTCCCGGGCGGTCCCGGGCGGTCCCGGGCGGTCCCGGGCGGTCCCGGGCGGTCCCGGGCGGTCCGTGGCGGTCCGGGGCGGTCCCGGGCGGTCCCGGGCGGTCCGGGGCGGTCCCGGGCGGTCCCGGACAGTCCCGGCCGGTCCGGGGCTGTCCCGGGCGGTCTGGGGCGGTCCTGGGCGGTCCCGGGCGGTCCGGGGCGGTCCCGGGCGGTCTGGGGCGGTCCCGGGCGGTCCGGGGCAGTCCCGGGCGGTCCGGTGCGGTCCCGGGCGGTCCGGGGCGGTCCTGGGCGGTCCCGGGCGGACCGGGGCGGTCCCGTGCGGTCCCGGGCGGTCCCGGGCGGTCCGTGGCAATCCGGGGCGGTCCTGGGCGGTCCCGGGCGGTCCCGGGCGGTCCCGGGCGGTCCCGGGCGGTCCGGGCGGTCCGTGGCGGTCCGGGGCGGTCCCGGGCGGTCCCGGGCGGTCCGGGGCGGTCCCGGGCGGTCCTGGACAGTGCCGGCCGGTCCGGGCTGTCCCGGGCGGTCTGGGGCGGTCCTGGGCGGTCCCGGGCGGTCCGGGGCGGTCCGGGCGGTCTGGGGCGGTCCCGGGCGGTCCGGGGCAGTCCCGGGCGGTCCGGTGCGGTCCCGGGCGGTCCGGGGCGGTCCTGGGCGGTCCCGGGCGGACCGGGGCGGTCCCGGGCGGTCCTGGGCGGTCCCGGGCGGTCCGGGGCGGTCCCGGGCGGTCCGGGGCAGTCCCGGGCGGTCCGGGGCGGTCCCGGGCGGTCCGGGTCGGTCCCGGGTGGTCCGGGGCGGTCCCGGGCGGTCCGGGCGGTCCGGGCGGTCCGGGCGGTCCGGGGCGGTACCGGGCGGTCCCGGGCAGTCCGGGGCGGTCCCGGGCGGTCCGGGGCGGTCCCAGGCGGTCCGTGGCGGTCCCGGGCGGTCCGGGGCGGTCCCAGGCGGTCCGGGGCGGTCCCGGGCGGTCCGGGGCAGTCCCGGGCGGTCCGGGGCGGTCCCGGGTGGTCCCGGGCGGTCCCGGGCGGTCCCGGGTGGTCCCGGGCGGTCCCGGATGGTCCCGACGGTCCCGGGCGGTCCCGGGCGGTCCCGGGCGGTCCCGAGCGTTCCAGGGCAGTCCTGGGCGGTCCAGGGTAGTCCCGGGTGGTCCCGGGCCGTCCCGGGCGGTCCCGGGTGGTCCCGGGCGGTCCGGGGCGGTCCCGGGCGGTCCCGGACGGTCCGGGGCGGTCCCGGGCGGTCCCGGGCGGTCCCGGGCGGTCCCGGGCGGTCCCAGGCGATCCGGGGCGGTCCCGGGCGGTCCCGGGCGGCCGGTGGTCCCGGGCGGTCCCGGGCGGTCTCGGGCAGTCCCGGGCGGTCCCGGGCGGTCCCGGGCGGTCCGTGGCAATCCTGGGCGGTCCCGGGCGGTCCCGGGCGGTCCGGGGCGGTCCTGGGCGGTCCCAGGCGGTCCCGGGCGGTCCGGGGCGGTCCAGGGTGGTCCGGGGCAGTCCCGGGTGGTCCGGGGCGGTCCAGGGTGGTCCGGGGCGGTCCCGGGCGGGTCCGGGGCGTCCCGGGCGGTCCCTGGCGGTCCCGGGTGGTCCCGGGCGGTCCCGGGCAGTCCCGGGCTGTCCCGGGCGGTCCCGGGCGGTCCGTGGCAATCCGGGGCGGTCCCGGGCGGTCCCGGGCGGTCTGGGGCGGTCCTGGGCGGTCCGGGGCGGTCCCGGGCGGTCCGGGGCGGTCCCGTGCGGTCCCGGGCGGTCCCGGACGGTCCGGACGGTCCCGGGCGGTCCCGGGCGGTCCCGGGCGGTCCCGGGCGGTCCCGGGCGGTCCGGGGCGGTCCCGGGCGGTCCGGGGCAGTCCCAGGCGGTCCGGGGCGGTCCCGGGCGGTCCGGGGCGGTCCTGGGCGGTCCCGGGCGGTCCGGGGCGGTCCCGGGCGGTCCGGGCGGTCCCGGGCGGTCCAGGGCGGTCCCGGGCGGTCCGGGGCAGTCCGGGGCGGTCCAGGGCGGTCCCGGGCGGTCCGGGTCGGTCCCGGGCGATCCGGGGCGGTCCCGGGCGGTCCTGGGCAGTCCGGGGCGGTCCGGGGCGGTACCGGGCGGTCCCGGGCAGTCCGGGGCGGTCCCGGGCGGTCCGGGGCGGTCCCAGGCGGTCCGGGCCGTGGCAATCCGGGGCGGTCCCGGGCGGTCCCAGGCGGTCCCGGGCAGTCCCGGGCGGTCCTGGGCAGTCTCGGGCGGTCCGTGGCGGTCCGGGGCGGTCCCGGGCGGTCCCGGGCGGTCCGGGGCGGTCCCGGGCGGTCCCGGACAGTCCCGGCCGGTCCGGGGCTGTCCCGAGCGGTCTGGGGCGGTCCTGGGCGGTTCCGGGCGGTCCGGGGCGGTCCCGGGCGGTCTGGGGCGGTCCCGGGCGGTCCGGGGCAGTCCCGGGCGGTCCGGTGCGGTCCCGGGCGGTCCCGGGCGGTCCCGGGTGGTCCCGGGCGGTCCCGGATGGTCCCGACGGTCCCGGGCGGTCCCGAGCGGTCCCGGGCGGTCCCGAGCGTTCCAGGGCAGTCCCGGGCGGTCCAGGGTAGTCCCGGGTGGTCCCGGGCCGTCCCGGGCGGTCCCGGGTGGTCCCGGGCGGTCCCGGGCGGTCCCGGGTGGTCCGGGGCGGTCCTGGGCGGTCCGGGGCGGTCCCGGGCAGTCCGGGGCGGTCCCGGGCGGTCCCGGACGGTCCCGGGCGGTCCCCGGCGGTCCCGGGCGGTCCCGGGCGGTCCCGGGTGGTCCCGGGTGGTCCCGGGCGGTCCCGGGCGGTCCGTGGCAATCCGGGGCGGTCCCGGGCGGTCCCGGGCGGTCCGGGGCGGTCCTGGGCGGTCCCGGGCGGTCGCGGGTGGTCCGGGGCAGTCCAGGGTGGTCCGGGGCGGTCCCGGGTGGTCCGGGGCGGTCCAGGGTGGTCCGGGGCGGTCCCGGGCGGTCCGGGGCGTCCCGGGCGGTCCCGGGCGGTCCCGGGTGGTCCCGGGCGGTCCCGGGTGGTCCGGGGCGGTCCTGGGCGGTCCGGGGAGGCCCCGGGCGGTCCGGGGCGGTCCCGGGCGGTCCCGGACGGTCCCGGGCGGTCCCGGGCGGTCCCGGGCGGTCCCAGGCGGTCCCGGGCGGTCCGGGGCGGTCCCGGGCGGTCCCGGGCGGTCCCGGGTGGTCCCGGGCGGTCCCGGGCAGTCCCGGGCTGTCCCGGGCAGTCCCGGGCGGTCCGTGGCAATCCGGGGCGGTCCCGGGCGGTCCCGGACGGTTTGGGGCGGTCCTGGGCGGTCCGGGGCGGTCCCTGGCGGTCCGGGGCGTCCCGGGCGGTCTGGGGCGGTCCCGGGCGGTCCGGGCGGTCCCGGGCGGTCCCGGGCGGTCCCGGGCGGTCCCGGGCGGTCCCGGGCGGTCCGGGGCGGTCCCGGGCGGTCCGGGGCAGTCCCAGGCGGTCCGGGGCGGTCCCGGGTGGTCCGGGGCGGTCCTGGGCGGTCAAGGGCGGTCCTGGGCGGTCCCGGGCGGTCCCGGGCGGTCCCGGGCGGTCCGGGGCGGTCCCGGGCGGTCCGGGGCAGTCCCGGGTGGTCCGGGGCGGTCCCGGGCGGTCCGGGTCGGTCCCGGGCGGTCCCGGGCAGTCCGGGGCGGTCCGGGGCGGTACCGGGCGGTCCCGGGCAGTCCGGGCGGTCCCGGGCGGTCCGGGGCGGTCCCAGGCGGTCCGGGGCGGTCCCGGGCGGTCGGGGCGGTCCCAGGCGGTCCGGGGCGGTCCCGGGCGGTCCCGGGCAGTCCGGGGCGGTCCCGGGCGGTCCGGGGCGGTCCCAGGCGGTCCGGGGCGGTCCCGGGCGGTCGGGGCGGTCCCAGGCAGTCCGGGGCGGTCCTGGGCGGTCCGGGGCGGTCCCGGGCGGTCTGGGGCGGTCCCGGGCGGTGCCGAGCGTTCCAGGGCAGACCCTGGCGGTCCAGGGCAGTCCCGGGCGGTCCCGGGCCGTCCCGGGCGGTCCCGGGCGGTCCCGGGCGGTCCCGGGCGGTCCCGGGCGGTCCCGGGCAGTCCGGGGCGGTCCCGGGCGGTCCAGGGCGGTCCCAGGCGGTCCGGGGCAGTCCCGGGCGGTGCAGGGCGGTCCCAGGCGGTCCGGGGCGGTCCCGGGCGGTCCGGGGCGGTCCCGGGCAGTCTGGGGCGGTCCCGGGCGGTCCCGAGCATTCCAGGGCAGTCCCGGGCGGTCCAGGGCAGTCCCGGGTGGTCCCGGGCCGTCCCGGGCGGTCCCGGGCGGTCCCGGGCGGTCCCGGGCGGTCCCGGGCGGTCCGGGGCGGTCCCGGGCGGTCCCGGGCGGTCCCGGGTGGTCCCGGGCGGTCCCGGGCAGTCCCGGGCGGTCCCGAGCGGTCCCGGGCGGTCCGTGGCAATCCGGGGCGGTCCCGGGCGGTCCCGGGCGGTCCCGGGCGGTCCCGGGCGGTCCCGGGCGGTCCCGGGCGGTCCCGGGCGGTCCCGGGCGGTCCGTGGCGGTCCGGGGCGGTCCCGGGCGGTCCCGGGCGGTCCGGGGCGGTCCCGGGCGGTCCCGGACAGTCCCGGCCGGTCCGGGGCTGTCCCGGGCGGTCTGGGGCGGTCCTGGGCGGTCCCGGGCGGTCCGGGGCGGTCCCGGGCGGTCTGGGGCGGTCCCGGGCGGTCCGGGGCAGTCCCGGGCGGTCCGGTGCGGTCCCGGGCGGACCGGGGCGGTCCCGGGCGGTCCCGGGCGGTCCCGGGCGGTCCGGGGCGGTCCCGGGCGGTCCGGGGCAGTCCCGGGCGGTCCGGGGCGGTCCCGGGCGGTCCGGGTCAGTCCCGGGCGGTCCGGGGCGGTCCCGGGCGGTCCCGGGCGGTCCGGGGCGGTCCGGGGCGGTACCGGGCGGTCCTGGGCAGTCCGGGGCGGTCCCGGGCGGTCCGGGGCGGTCCCAGGCGGTCCTTGGCGGTCCCGGGCGGTCTGGGGCGGTCCCAGGCGGTCCGGGGCGGTCCCGGGCGGTCCGGGGCGGTCCCGGGCGGTCCGGGGCGGTCCCGGGCGGTCCCGGGCGGTCCCGGGCGGTCCCGGGTGGTCCCGGGCGGTCCCGGATGGTCCCGACGGTCCCGGGCGGTCCCGAGCTGTCCCGGGCGGTCCCGAGCGTTCCAGGGCAGTCCCGGGCGGTCCAGGGTAGTCCCGGGTGGTCCCGGGCCGTCCCGGGCGGTCCCGGGTGGTCCCGGGCGGTCCCGGGCGGTCCCGGGTGGTCCGGGGCGGTCCTGGGCGGTCCGGGGCGGTCCCGGGCAGTCCGGGGCGGTCCCGGGCGGTCGCGGACGGTCCCGGGCGGTCCCCGGCGGTCCCGGGCGGTCCCGGGCGGTCCCAGGC